>NW_027412342.1:0-38310 GCF_047663935.1 Musca autumnalis
AAAGTTCACCGGGCATGACTTTCCCAATACAAAAGTTCACCGGGCATGACTTTCCCAATACAAAAGTTCACCGGAGATGACTTTTCCCATACAAAAGCTCACCGGAGATGACTTTCCTAATACAAAAGTTCACCGGGCATGACTTTCCCAATACAAAAGTTCACCGGGCATGACTTTCCCAATACCAAAGTTCACCGGACATGACTTTCCCAATACAAAAGTTCACCGGGCATGACTTTCCCAATACAAAAGTTCACCGGGCATGACTTTCCCAATACAAAAGTTCACCGGAGATGACTTTTCCCATACAAAAGTTCACCGGAGATGACTTTCCCAAAACAAAAGTTCACCGGGCATGACTTTCCCAATACAAAAGTTCACCGGGTATGACTTTCCCAATACAAAAGTTCACCGGGCACCACTTTCCCAATACAAAAGTTCACCGGGCATGACTTTCCCAATACAAAAGTTCACCGGAGATGACTTTCCCAATACAAAAGTTCACCGGGCATGACTTTTCCCATACAAAAGTTCACCGGAGATGACTTTCCCAATACAAAAGTTCACCGGGCATGACTTTCCCAATACAAAAGTTCACCGGAGATGACTTTCCCAATACAAAAGTTCACCGGGCGTGACTTTCCCAATACAAAAGTTCACCGGAGATGACTTTTCCCATAGAAAAATTCACCGGTGATGACTTTCCCAATACAAAATTTCACCGGGCATGACTTTCTCAATAAAAAAGTTCACCGGGCATGACTTTCCCAATACAAAAGTTCACCGGGCATGACTTTCCCAATACAAAAGTTCACCGGGCATGACTTTCCCAATACAAAAGTTCACCGGGCATGACTTTCCCAATACAAAGTTCACCGGGCATGACTTTCCCAATACAAAAGTTCACCGGGCATGACTTTCCAATACAAAAGTTCACCGGGCACGACTTTCCCAATACAAAAGTTCACCGGGCATGACTTTCCCAATACAAAAGTTCACCGGGCATGACTTTCCCAATACAAAAGTTCACCGGGCATGACTTTCCCAATACAAAAGTTCAACGGGCATGACTTTCCCAATACAAAAGTTCACCGGGCATGACTTTCCCAATACAAATTTCACCGGGCATGACTTTCCCAATACAAAAGTTCACCGGGCACGACTTTCCCAATACAAAAGTTCACCGGGCATGACTTTCCCAATACAAAAGTTCCCCGGGCATGACTTCCCAATACAAAAGTTCACCGGGCATGACTTTCCCAATACAAAAGTTCACCGGGCATGACTTTCCCAATACAAAAGTTCACCGGGCATGACTTTCCCAATACAAATTTCACCGGGCATGACTTTCCCAATACAAAAGTTCACCGGGCACGACTTTCCCAATACAAAAGTTCACCGGGCATGACTTTCCCAATACAAAAGTTCACCGGGCATGACTTTCCCAATACAAAAGTTCACCGGAGATAACTTTCCCAATGCAAAAGTTCACCGGGCATGACTTTCCCAATACAAAAGTTCACCGGGCATGACTTTCCCAATACAAAAGTTCACCGGAGATGACTTTCCCAATACAAAAGTTCACCGGGCATGACTTTCCCAATACAAAAGTTCGCCGGGCATGACTTTCCCAATACAAAAGTTCACCGGGCATGACTTTCCCAATACAAAAGTTCACCGGAGATGACTTTTCCCATACAAAAGTTCACCGGAGATGACTTTCCTAATACAAAAGTTCACCGGGCATGACTTTTCCCATACAAAAGTTCACCGGGCATGACTTTTCCCATACAAAAGTTCACCGGGCATGACTTTTTCAATACAAAAGTTCACCGGGCATGACTTTCCCAATACAAGAATTCACCGGGCATGACTTTCCCAATACAAAAGTTCACCGGGCATGACTTTCCCAATACAAAAGTTCACCGGGCACGACTTTCCCAATACAAAAGTTCACCGAGCATGACTTTCCCAATACAAAAGTTCACTGGGCATGACTTTCCCAATACAAAAGTTCACCGGGCACGACTTTCCCAATACAAAAGTTCACCGGGCATGACTTTCCCAATACAAAAGTTCACCGGGCATGACTTTCTCAATACAAAAGTTCACCGGAGATGACTTTCCCAATACAAAAGTTACCGGGCATGACTTTCCTAATACAAAAGTTCACCGGAGATGACTTTTCCCATAGAAAAGTTCACCGGAGATGACTTTCCCAATACAAAAGTTCACCGGGCATGACTTTCCCAATACAAAAGTTCACCGGGCATGACTTTCCCAATACAAATGTTCACCGGGCATGACTTTCCCAATACAAAAGTTCACCGGAGATGACTTTTCCCATACAAAAGTTCACCGGGCATGACTTTCCCAATACAAAAGTTCACCGGGCATGACTTTCCCAATACAAAAGTTCACCGGAGATGAGTTTTCCCATACAAAAGTTCACTGGAGATGACTTTCCCAATACAAAAGTTCACCGGGCATGACTTTCCCAATACAAAAGTTCACCGGGCATGACTTTCCCAATACAAAAGTTCACCGGGCACGACTTTCCCAATACAAAAGTTCACCGGGCATGACTTTCCCAATACAAAAGTTCACCGGGCATGACTTTCCCAATACAAAAGTTCACCGGGCATGACTTTCCCAATACAAAAGTTCAACGGGCATGACTTTCCCAATACAAAAGTTCACCGGAGATGACTTTTCCCATACAAAAGTTCACCGGAGATGACTTTCCAATACAATACAAAAAAGTTCACCGGGCATGACTTTCCCAATACAAAGTTCACCGGAGATGACTTTTCCCATAGAAGAGTTCACCGGAGATCCCAATACAAAAGTTCACCGGGCATGACTTTCCCAATACAAAAGTTCACCGGGCATGACTTTCCCAATACAAAAGTTCACCGGGCATGACTTTCCCAATACAAAAGTTCACCGGGCATGACTTTCCCAATACAAAAGTTCACCGGGCATGACTTTCCCGATACAAAAGTTCACCGGGCATGACTTTCCCAATACAAAAGTTCACCGGGCATGACTTTCCCAATACAAGAGTTCACCGGGCACGACTTTCCCAATACAAAAGTTCACCGGGCATGACTTTCCCAATACAAAAGTTCACCGGAGATGACTTTTCCCATACAAAAGTTCACCGGAGATGACTTTCCCAATACAAAAGTACACCGGACAAGACTTTCCCAATACAAAAGTTCACCGGGCATGACTTTTCCCATACAAAGGTTCACCGGGCATGACTTTCCCAATACAAAAGTTCACCGGAGATGACTTTCCCAATACAAAAGTTCACCGCGCATGACTTTCCCAATACAAAAGTTCACCGGGCATGACTTTCCCAATACAAAAGTTCACCGGGCATGACTTTTCCCATACAAAAGTTCACCGGGCATGACTTTCCCAATACAAAATTTCACCGGAGATGACTTTCCCAATACAAAAGTTCACCGCGCATGACTTTCCCAATACAAAAGTTCACCGGGCATGACTTTCCCATACAAAAGTTCACCGGACATGACTTTCCCAATACAAAAGTTCACCGGGCACGACTTTCCCAATACAAAAGTTCACCGGGCATGACTTTCCCAATACAAAAGTTCACCGGGCATGACTTTCCCAATACAAAAGTTCACCGGGCATGACTTTCCCAATACAAAAGTTCACCGGGCACGACTTTCCAAATACAAAAGTTCACCGGGCATGACTTTCCCAATACAAAAGTTCACCGGGCATGACTTTCCCAATACAAAAGTTCACCGGAGATGACTTTTCCCATACAAAAGTTCACCGGAGATGACTTTCCCAATACAAAAGTTCACCGGGCATGACTTTTCCCATACAAAAGTTCACCGGGCATGACTTTTCCCATACAAAAGTTCACCGGGCATGACTTTCCCAATACAAAAGTTCACCGGGCATGACTTTCCCAATACAAGAGTTCACCGGGCATGACTTTCCCAATACAAAAGTTCACCGGGCATGACTTTCCCAATACAAAAGTTTACCGGGCACGACTTTCCCAATACAAAAGTTCACCGAGCATGACTTTCCCAATACAAAAGTTCACCGGGCATGACTTTCCCAATACAAAAGTTCACCGGGCACGACTTTCCCAATACAAAAGTTCACCGGGCATGACTTTCCCAATACAAAAGTTCACCGGGCATGACTTTCCCAATACAAAAGTTCACCGGAGATGACTTTCCCAATACAAAAGTTCACCGGGCATGACTTTCCTAATACAAAAGTTCACCGGGCATGACTTTCCCAATACAAAAGTTCACCGGAGATGACTTTTCCCATAGAAAAGTTCACCGGAGATGACTTTCCCAATACAAAAGTTCACCGGGCATGACTTTCCCAATACAAAAGTTCACCGGGCATGACTTTCCCAATACAAATGTTCACCGGGCATGACTTTCCCAATACAAAAGTTCACAGGAGATGACTTTTCCCATACAAAAGTTCACCGGGCTTGACTTTCCTAATACAAAAGTTCACCGGGCATGACTTTCCCAATACAAAAGTTCACCGGAGATGAGTTTTCCCATACAAAAGTTCACTGGAGATGACTTTCCCAATACAAAAGTTCACCGGGCATGACTTTCCCAATACAAAAGTTCACCGGGCATGACTTTCCCAATACAAAAGTTCACCGGGCACGACTTTCCCAATACAAAAGTTCACCGGGCATGACTTTCCCAATACAACAGTTCACCGGGCATGACTTTCCCAATACAAAAGTTCACCGGGCATGACTTTCCCAATACAAAAGTTCAACGGGCATGACTTTCCCAATACAAAAGTTCACCGGAGATGACTTTTCCCATACAAAAGTTCACCGGAGATGACTTTCCCAATACAAAAGATCACCGGGCATGACTTTCCCAATACAAAAGTTCACCGGAGATGACTTTTCCCATAGAAAAGTTCACCGGAGATCCCAATACAAAAGTTCACCGGAGATCCCAATACAAAAGTTCACCGGGCATGACTTTCCCAATACAAAAGTTCACCGGGCATGACTTTCCCAATACAAAAGTTCACCGGGCATGACTTTCCCAATACAAAAGTTCACCGGGCATGACTTTCCCAATACAAAAGTTCACCGGGCATGACTTTCCCAATACAAAAGTTCACCGGGCATGACTTTCCCAATACAAAAGTTCACCGGGCACGACTTTCCCAATACAAAAGTTCACCGGGCATGACTTTCCCAATACAAAAGTTCACCGGAGATGACTTTTCCCATACAAAAGTTCACCGGAGATGACTTTCCCAATACAAAAGTACACCGGACATGACTTTCCCAATACAAAAGTTCACCGGGCATGACTTTTCCCATACAAAAGTTCACCGGGCATGACTTTCCCAATACAAAAGTTCACCGGAGATGACTTTCCCAATACAAAAGTCCACCGCGCATGACTTTCCCAATACAAAAGTTCACCGGGCATGACTTTCCCAATACAAAAGTTCACCGGGACATGACTTTCCCAATACAAAAGTTCACCGGGCACGACTTTCCCAATACAAAGTTCACCGGGCATGACTTTCCCAATACAAAAGTTCACCGGGCATGACTTTCCCAATACAAAAGTTCACCGGGCATGACTTTCCCAATACAAAAGTTCACCGGGCACGACTTTCCAAATACAAAAGTTCACCGGGCATGACTTTCCCAATACAAAAGTTCACAGGGCATGACTTTCCCAATACAAAAGTTCACCGGAGATGACTTTTCCCATACAAAAGTTCACCGGAGATGACTTTCCCAATACAAAAGTTCACGGGGCATGACTTTTCCCATACAAAAGTTCACCGGGCATGACTTTTCCCATACAAAAGTTCACCGGGCATGACTTTCCCAATACAAAAGTTCACCGGGCATGACTTTCCCAATACAAGAGTTCACCGGGCATGACTTTCCCAATACAAAAGTTCACCGGGCATGACTTTCCCAATACAAAAGTTCACCGGGCACGACTTTCCCAATGCAAAAGTTCACCGAGCATGACTTTCCCAATACAAAAGTTCACCGGAGATGACTTTCCCAATACAAAAGTTCACCGGGCACGACTTTCCCAATACAAAAGTTCACCGGGCATGACTTTCCCAATACAAAAGTTCAACGGGCATGACTTTCCCCAATACAAAAGTTCACCGGAGATGACTTTCCCAATACAAAAGTTCACCGGGCATGACTTTCCTAATACAAAAGTTCACCGGGCATGACTTTCCCAATACAAAAGTTCACCGGAGATGACTTTTCCATAGAAAAGTTCACCGGAGATGACTTTCCCAATACAAAAGTTCACCGGGCATGACTTTCCCAATACAAAAGTTCACCGGGCATGACTTTCCCAATACAAATGTTCACCGGGCATGACTTTCCCAATACAAAAGTTCACCGGAGATGACTTTTCCCATATAAAAGTTCACCGGGCATGACTTTCCCAATACAAAAGTTCACCGGGGCATGACTTTCCCAATACAAAAGTTCACCGGAGATGAGTTTTCCCATACAAAAGTTCACTGGAGATGACTTTCCCAATTCAAAAGTTCACCGGGCATGACTTTCCCAATACAAAAGTTCACCGGGCATGACTTTCCCAATACAAAAGTTCACCGGGCACGACTTTCCCAATACAAAAGTTCACCGGGCATGACTTTCCCAATACAAAAGTTCACCGGGCATGACTTTCCCAATACAAAAGTTCACCGGAGATGACTTTTCCCATACAATAGTTTACCGGAGATGACTTTCCCAATACAAAAGTTCACCGGAGATGACTTTTCCCATACAAAAGTTCACCGGAGATGACTTTTCCCATACAAAAGTTCACCGGGCATGACTTTCCCAATACAAAAGTTCACCGGGCATGACTTTCCCAATACAAAAGTTCAACGGGCATGACTTTCCCAATACAAAAGTTCACCGGAGATGACTTTTCCCATACAAAAGTTCACCGGAGATGACTTTCCCAATACAAAAGTTCACCGGGCATGACTTTCCCAATACAAAAGTTCACCGGATATGACTTTTCCCATAGAAAAGTTCACCGGAGATCCCAATACAAAAGTTCACCGGAGATCCCAATACAAAAGTTCACCGGGCATGACTTTCCCAATACAAAAGTTCACCGGGCATGACTTTCCCAATACAAAAGTTCACCGGGCATGACTTTCCCAATACAAAAGTTCACCGGGAATGACACTCCCAATACAAAAGTTCACCGGCCATGATTTCCCAATACAAAAGTTCACCGGGCATGACTTTCCCAATACAAAAGTTCACCGGGCATGACTTTCCCAATACAAAGTTCACCGGGCACGACTTTCCCAATACAAAAGTTCACCGGGCATGACTTTCCCAATACAAAAGTTCACCGGAGATGACTTTTCCCATACAAAAGTTCACCGGAGATGACTTTCCCAATACAAAAGTACACCGGACATGACTTTCCCAATACAAAAGTTCACCGGGCATGACTTTTCCCATACAAAAGTTCACCGGGCATGACTTTCCCAATACAAAGTTCACCGGAGATGACTTTCCCAATACAAAATTTCACCGGGCATGACTTTCCCAATACAAAAGTTCACCGGGCATGACTTTCCCAATACAAAAGTTCACCGGACATGACTTTCCCAATACAAAAGTTCACCGGGCACGACTTTCCCAATACAAAAGTTTACCGGGCATGACTTTCCCAATACAAAAGTTCACCGGGCATGACTTTCCCAATACAAAAGTTCACCGGGCATGACTTTCCCAATACAAAAGTTCACCGGGCACGACTTTCCCAATACAAAAGTTCACCGGGCATGACTTTCCCAATACAAAAGTTCACCGGGCACGACTTTCCCAATACAAAAGTTCACCGGGCATGACTTTCCCAATACAAAAGTTCAAAGGGCATGACTTTCCCAATACAAAAGTTCACCGGAGATGACTTTCCCAATACAAAAGTTCACCGGCATGACTTTCCCAATACAAAAGTTCACCGGGCATGACTTTCCCAATACAAAAGTTCACCGGAGATGACTTTTCCATACAAAAGTTCACCGGGCATGACTTTCCCAATACAAAAGTTCACCGGGCATGACTTTCCCAATACAAAAGTTCACCGGAGATGACTTTTCCCATACAATAGTTCACCGGAGATGACTTTCCCAATACAAAAGTTCACCGGAGATGACTTTTCCCATACAAAAGTTCACCGGAGATGACTTTTCCCATACAAAAAGTTCACCGGAGATGACTTTCCCAATATAAAAGTTCACCGGGCATGACTTTCCCAATACAAAAGTTCACCGCAGATGACTTTCCCAATACAAAAGTTCACCGGAGATGACTTTTTCCCATACAAAAGTTCACCGGAGATGACTTTCCCTATACAAAAGTTCACCGGAGATGACTTTCCCAATATAAAAGTTCACCGGGCATGACTTTCCCAATACAAAAGTTCACTGGAGATGACTTTCCCAATACAAAAGTTCACCGGAGATGACTTTTCCCATACAAAAGTTCACCGGAGATGACCTTCCCAATACAAAAGTTCACCGGAGATGACTTTCCCAATACAAAAGTTCACCGGAGATGACTTTCCCAATACAAAAGTTCACCGGAGATGACTTTCCCAATACAAAAGTTCACCGGAGATGACTTTCCCAATACAAAAGTTCACCGGAGATGACTTTCCCATACAAAAGTTCACCGGAGATGACTTTCCCAATACAAAAGTTTACCGGAGATGACTTTTCCCATACAAAAGTTCACCGGAGATGACTTTCCCAATACAATAGTTCACCGGGCATGACTTTCCCAATACAAAAGTTCACCGGGCATGACTTTTCCAATATAAAAGTTCACCGGAGATGACTTTTCCCACGCAAAAGTTCCCCGGAGATGACTTTCCCAATACAAAAGTTCACCGGGCATGACTTTCCCAATACAAAAGTTCACCGGAGATGACTTTTCCCATACAAAAGTTCACCGGAGATGACTTTCCCAATACAAAAGTTCACCGGAGATGACTTTCCCAATACAAAAGTTCACCGGAGATGACTTTTCCCATACAAAAGTTCACCGGAGATGACTTTCCCAATACAAAAGTTCACCGGAGATGACTTTTCCCATACAAAAGTTCACCGGAGATGACTTTCCCAATACAAAAGTTCACCGGGAGATGACTTTTCCAATACAAAAGTTCACCGGAGATGACTTTTCCCATACAAAAGTTCACCGGAGATGACTTTCCCAATACAAAAGTTCACCGGGCATGACTTTCCCAATACAAAAGTTCACCGGAGATGACTTTTCCCATACAAAAGTTCACCGGAGATGACTTTCCCAATACAAAAGTTCACCGGAGATGACTTTCCCATACAAAAGTTCACCGGAGATGACTTTTCCCATACAAAAGTTCACCGGAGATGACTTTCCCAATACAAAAGTTCACCGGAGATGACTTTCCCAATACAAAAGTTCACCGGAGATGACTTTTCCCATACAAAAGTTCACCGGAGATGACTTTCCCAATACAAAAGTTCACCGGAGATGACTTTCCCAATACAAAAGTTCACCGGAGATGACTTTCCCAATACAAAAGTTCACCGGAGATGACTTTCCCAATACAAAAGTTCACCGGAGATGACTTTCCCAATACAAAAGTTCACCGGAGATGACTTTTCCCATACAAAAGTTCACCGGAGATGACTTTTCCCATACAAAAGTTCACTGGAGATGACTTTCCCAATACAAAAGTTCACCGGAGATGACTTTTCCCATACAAAAGTTCACCGGGCATGACTTTCCCAATACAAAAGTTCACCGGAGATGACTTTTCCCATACAAAAGTTCACCGGAGATGACTTTTCCAATACAAAAGTTCACCGGAGATGACTTTTCCCATACAAAAGTTCCACCGGAGATGACTTTCCCAATACAAAAGTTCACCGGGCATGACTTTCCCAAAACAAAAGTTCACCGGGCATGACTTTCCCAATACAAAAGTTCACCGGAGATGACTTTCCCAATACAAAAGTTCACCGGAGATGACTTTCCAATACAAAAGTTCACCGGAGATGACTTTCCCAATATAAAAGTTCACCGGAGATGACTTTCCCAATACAAAAGTTCACCGGAGATGACTTTTCCCTACAAAAGTTCACCGGAGATGACTTTCCCAATACAAAAGTTCACCGGAGATGACTTTTCCCATACAAAAGTTCACCGGGCATGACTTTCCCAATACAAAAGTTCACCGGAGATGACTTTTCCCATACAAAAGTTCACCGGAGATGACTTTCCCAATACAAAAGTTCACCGGAGATGACTTTTCCCATACAAAAGTTCACCGGAGATGACTTTCCCAATACAAAAGTTCACCGGAGATGACTTTTCCCATACAAAAGTTCACCGGAGATGACTTTTCCCATACAAAAGTTCACCGGAGATGACTTTCCCAATACAAAAGTTCACCGGAGATGACTTTCCCAACACAAAAAGTTCACCGGAGATGACTTTTCCCATACAAAAGTTCACCGGAGATGACTTTTCCCATACAAAAGTTCACCGGAGATGACTTTTCCCATACAAAAGTTCACCGGGCATGACTTTCCCAATACAAAAGTTCACCGGGCATGACTTTCCCAATACAAAAGTTCACCGGGCATGACTTTCCCAATACAAAAGTTCACCGGAGATGACTTTTCCCATACAAAAGTTCACCGGAGATGACTTTTCCCATACAAAAGTTCACCGGAGATGACTTTCCCAATACAAAAGGTTCACCGGAGATGACTTTCCCATACAAAAGTTCACCGGAGATGACTTTCCAATACAAAAGTTCAGGGGAGATGACTTTTCCCATACAAAAGTTCACCGGAGATGACTTTCCCAATACAAAAGTTCACCGGAGATGACTTTCCCAATACAAAAGTTCACCGGAGATGACTTTCCCAATACAAAAGTTCACCGGAGATGACTTTCCCAATACAAAAGTTCACCGGAGATGACTTTCCCAATACAAAAGTTCACCGGAGATGACTTTCCCAATACAAAAGTTCACCGGAGATGACTTTCCCATACAAAAGTTCACCGGAGATGACTTTTCCCATACAAAAGTTCACTGGAGATGACTTTCCCAATACAAAAGTTCACCGGAGATGACTTTTCCCATACAAAAGTTCACCGAGCATGACTTTCCCAATACAAAAGTTCACCGGAGATGACTTTTCCCATACAAAAGTTCACCGGAGATGACTTTTCCAATACAAAAGTTCACCGGAGATGACTTTTCCCATACAAAAGTTCACCGGAGATGACTTTCCCAATACAAAAGTTCACCGGGCATGACTTTCCCAAAACAAAAGTTCACCGGGCATGACTTTCCCAATACAAAAGTTCACCGGAGATGACTTTCCCAATACAAAAGTTCACCGGAGATGACTTTCCCAATACAAAAGTTCACCGGAGATGACTACAAAAGTTCACCGGAGATGACTTTCCCAATATAAAAGTTCACCGGAGATGACTTTCCCAATACAAAAGTTCACCGGAGATGACTTTTCCCATACAAAAGTTCACCGGAGATAACTTTCCCAATACAAAAGTTCACCGGAGATGACTTTTCCCATACAAAAGTTCACAAGGCATGACTTTCCCAATACAAAAGTTCACCGGAGATGACTTTTCCCATACAAAAGTTCACCGGAGATGACTTTCCCAATACAAAAGTTCACCGGAGATGACTTTTCCCATACAAAAGTTCACCGGAGATGACTTTCCCAATACAAAAGTTCACCGGAGATGACTTTTCCCATACAAAAGTTCACCGGAGATGACTTTTCCCATACAAAAGTTCACCGGAGATGACTTTCCCAATACAAAAGTTCACCGGAGATGACTTTCCCAACACAAAAGTTCACCGGAGATGACTTTTCCCATACAAAAGTTCACCGGAGATGACTTTTCCCATACAAACGTTCACCGGAGATGACTTTTCCCATACAAAAGTTCACCGGGCATGACTTTCCCAATACAAAAGTTCACCGGGCATGACTTTCCCAATACAAAAGTTCACCGGGCATGACTTTCCCAATACAAAAGTTCACCGGAGATGACTTTTCCCATACAAAAGTTCACCGGAGATGACTTTTCCCATACAAAAGTTCACCGGAGATGACTTTCCCAATACAAAAGTTCACCGGAGATGACTTTCCCATACAAAAGTTCACCGGAGATGACTTTCCCAATACAAAAGTTCACCGGAGATGACTTTTCCCATACAAAAGTTCACCGGAGATGACTTTCCCAATACAAAAGTTCACCGGAGATGACTTTCCCAATACAAAAGTTCACCGGAGATGACTTTTCCCATACAAAAGTTCACCGGAGATGACTTTCCCAATACAAAAGTTCACCGGAGATGACTTTTCCCATACAAAAGTTCACCGGAGATGACTTTCCCAATACAAAAGTTCACCGGAGATGACTTTTCCCATACAAAAGTTCACCGGAGATGACTTTCCCAATACAAAAGTTCACCGGAGATGACTTTCCCAATACAAAAGTTCACCGGAGATGACTTTTCCCATACAAAAGTTCACCGGAGATGACTTTTCCCATACAAAAGTTCACCGGGCATGACTTTCCCAATACAAAAGTTCACCGGAGATGACTTTTCCCATACAAAAGTTCACCGGAGATGACTTTCCCAATACAAAAGTTCACCGGAGATGACTTTTCCTTCCCAATACAAAAGTTCACCGGAGATGACTTTTCCCATACAAAAGTTCACCGGAGATGACTTTCCCAATACAAAAGTTCACCGGAGATGACTTTTCCCATACAAAAGTTCACCGGAGATGACTTTCCCAATACAAAAGTTCACCGGAGATGACTTTTCCCATACAAAAGTTCACCGGAGATGACTTTCCCAATACAAAAGTTCACCGGAGATGACTTTCCCAATACAAAAGTTCACCGGAGATGACTTTTCCCAATATAAAAGTTCACCGGGCATGACTTTCCCAATATAAAAGTTCACCGGGCATGACTTTCCCAATACAAAACTTCACCGGGCACGACTTTCCCAATACAAAAGTTCACCGGAGATGACTTTCCCAATATAAAAGTTCACCGGAGATGACTTTCCCAATACAAAAGTTCGCCGGAGATGACTTTTCCCATACAAAAGTTCACCGGAGATGACTTTCCCAATACAAAAGTTCACCGGAGATGACTTTTCCCATACAAAAGTTCACCGGGCATGACTTTCCCAATACAAAAGTTCACCGGAGATGACTTTTCCCATACAAAAGTTCACAGGAGATGACTTTCCCAATACAAAAGTTCACCGGAGATGACTTTTCCCATACAAAAGTTCACCGGGGATGACTTTCCCAATACAAAAGTTCACCGGGCATGACTTTCCCAAAACAAAAGTTCACCGGGCATGACTTTCCCAATACAAAAGTTCACCGGAGATGACTTTCCCAATACAAAAGTTCACCGGAGATGACTTTCCCAATACAAAAGTTCACCGGAGATGACTTTTCCCATACAAAAGTTCACCGGAGATGACTTTTCCCATACAAAAGTTCACCGGGCATGACTTTCCCAATACAAAAGTTCACCGGGCATGACTTTCCCAATACAAAAGTTCACCGGGCATGACTTTCCCAATACAAAAGTTCACCGGAGATGACGTTTCCCATACAAAAGTTCACCGGAGATGACTTTTCCCATACAAAAGTTCACCGGAGATGACTTTCCCAATACAAAAGTTCACCGGGCATGACTTTCCCAAAACAAAAGTTCACCGGGCATGACTTTCCCAATACAAAAGTTCACCGGGCATGACTTTCCCAATACAAAAGTTCACCGGAGATGACTTTTCCCATACAAAAGTTCACCGGAGATGACTTTCCCAATACAAAAGTTCACCGGAGATGACTTTTCCCATACAAAAGTTCACCGGAGATGACTTTCCCAATACAAAAGTTCACCGGGCATGACTTTCCCAATACAAAAGTTCACCGGAGATGACTTTTCCCATACAAAAGTTCACCGGAGATGACTTTTCCCATACAAAAGTTCACCGGGCACGACTTTCCCAATACAAAAGTTAACCGGAGATGACTTTCCCAATACAAAAGTTCACCGGAGATGACATTCCCAATACAAAAGTTCACCGGGCATGACTTTCCCAATACAAAAGTTCACCGGAGATGACTTTCCCAATACAAAAGTTCACCGGGCATGACTTTCCCAATACAAAAGTTCACCGGAGATGACTTTTCCCATACAAAAGTTCACCGGAGATGACTTTTCCCATACAAAAGTTCACCGGAGATGACTTTCCCAATATAAAAGTTCACCGGCCATGACTTTCCCAATACAAAAGTTCACCGGGCATGACTTTCCCAATACAAAAGTTCACCGGGCACGACTTTCCCAATACAAAAGTTCACCGGGCATGACTTTCCCAATACAAAAGTTCACCGGAGATGACTTTCCCAATACAAAATTTCACCGGAGATGACTTTTCCCATACAAAAGTTCACCGGAGATGACTTTCCCATACAAAAGTTCACCGGAGATGACTTTCCCAATACAAAAGTTCACCGGAGATGACTTTCCCAATACAAAAGTTCACCGGAGATGACTTTCCCAATATAAAAGTTCACCGGCCATGACTTTCCCAATACAAAAGTTCACCGGAGATGACTTTCCCAATACAAAATTTCACCGGAGATGACTTTTCCCATACAAAAGTTCACCGGAGATGACTTTCCCATACAAAAGTTCACCGGAGATGACTTTCCCAATACAAAAGTTCACCGGAGATGACTTTCCCAATACAAAAGTTCACCGGAGATGACTTTCCCAATATAAAAGTTCACCGGCCATGACTTTCCCAATACAAAAGTTCACCGGGCATGACTTTCCCAATACAAAAGTTCACCGGGCACGACTTTCCCAATACAAAAGTTCACCGGGCATGACTTTCCCAATACAAAAGTTCACCGGAGATGACTTTCCCAATACAAAAGTTCACCGGAGATGACTTTTCCCATACAAAAGTTCACCGGAGATGACTTTCCCAATACAAAAGTTCACCGGAGATGACTTTCCCAATACAAAAGTTCACCGGAGATGACTTTTCCCATACAAAAGTTCACCGGGCATGACTTTCCCAATACAAAAGTTCACCGGAGATGACTTTCCCAATACAAAAGTTCACCGGGCACGACTTTCCCAATACAAAAGTTCACCGGAGATGACTTTCCCAATACAAAAGTTCACCGGAGATGACTTTTCCCATACAAAAGTTCACCGGAGATGACTTTCCCAATACAAAAGTTCACCGGAGATGACTTTCCCATACAAAAGTTCACCGGAGATGACTTTCCCAATACAAAAGTTCACCGGAGATGACTTTTCCCATACAAAAGTTCACCGGAGATGACTTTTCCCATACAAAAGTTCACCGGAGATGACTTTCCCAATACAAAAGTTCACCGGGCATGACTTTCCCAATACAAAAGTTCACCGGAGATGAATTTTCCCATACAAAAGTTCACCGGAGATGACTTTCCCAATACAAAAGTTCACCGGAGATGACTTTCCCAATACAAAAGTTCACCGGAGATGACTTTTCCCATACAAAAGTTCACCGGAGATGACTTTCCCAATACAAAAGTTCACCGGAAATGACTTTTCCCATACAAAAGTTCACCGGAGATGACTTTCCCAATACAAAAGTTCACCGGGCATGACTTTCCCAATATAAAAGTTCACCGGAGATGACTTTTCCCATACAAAAGTTCACCGGAGATGACTTTCCCAATACAAAAGTTCACCGGAGATGACTTTCCCAATACAAAAGTTCACCGGAGATGACTTTTCCCATACAAAAGTTCACCGGAGATGACTTTCCCAATACAAAAGTTCACCGGAGATGACTTTCCCAATACAAAAGTTCACCGGAGATGACTTTCCCAATACAAAAGTTCACCGGAGATGACTTTCCCAATACAAAAGTTCACCGGAGATGACTTTTCCCATACAAAAGTTCACCGGAGATGACTTTCCCAATACAAAAGTTCACCGGAGATGACTTTTCCCATACAAAAGTTCACCGGAGATGACTTTCCCAATACAAAAGTTCACCGGAGATGACTTTTCCCATACAAAAGTTCACCGGAGATGACTTTCCCAATACAAAAGTTCACCGGAGATGACTTTCCCAATACAAAAGTTCACCGAAGATGACTTTCCCAATACAAAAGTTCACCGGAGATGACTTTTCCCATACAAAAGTTCACCGGAGATGACTTTTCCCATACAAAAGTTCACCGGAGATGACTTTCCCAATACAAAAGTTCACCGGAGATGACTTTCCCATACAAAAGTTCACCGGAGATGACTTTCCCAATACAAAAGTTCACCGGAGATGACTTTTCCCATACAAAATTTCACCGGAGATGACTTTCCCAATACAAAAGTTCACCGGAGATGACTTTTCCCATACAAAAGATCACCGGAGATGACTTTCCTATACAAAAGTTCACCGGAGATGACTTTTCCCATACAATAGTTCACCGGAGATGACTTTCCCAATACAAAAGTTCACCGGAGATGACTTTTCCCATACAAAAGTTCACCGGAGATGACTTTCCCAATACAAAAGTTCACCGGAGATGACTTTTCCCATACAAAAGTTCACCGGAGATGACTTTCCCAATACAAAAGTTCACCGGAGATGACTTTCCCAATACAAAAGTTCACCGGAGATGACTTTCCCAATACAAAAGTTCACCGGAGATGACTTTCCCAATACAAAAGTTCACCGGAGATGACTTTTCCCATACAAAAGTTCACCGGAGATGACTTTCCCAATACAAAAGTTCACCGGAGATGACTTTCCCAATACAAAAGTTCGCCGGAGATGACTTTTCCCATACAAAAGTTCACCGGAGATGACTTTCCCAATACAAAAGTTCACCGGGCATGACTTTCCCAATACAAAAGTTCACCGGAGATGACTTTTCCCATACAAAAGTTCACCGGAGATGACTTTTCCCATACAAAAGTTCACCGGAGATGACTTTCCCAATACAAAAGTTCACCGGGCATGACTTTCCCAATACAAAAGTTCACCGGAGATGACTTTCCCAATACAAAAGTTCACCGGAGATGACTTTCCCAATACAAAAGTTCACCGGAGATGACTTTCCCAATACAAAAGTTCACCGGAGATGACTTTTCCCATACAAAAGTTCACCGGAGATGACTTTCCCAATACAAAAGTTCACCGGAGATGACTTTTCCCATACAAAAGTTCACCGGAGATGACTTTCCCAATACAAAAGTTCACCGGAGATGATTTTCCCATACAAAAGTTCACCGGAGATGACTTTCCCAATACAAAAGTTCACCGGAGATGACTTTTCCCATACAAAAGTTCACCGGAGATGACTTTCCCAATACAAAAGTTCACCGGAGATGACTTTCCCAATATAAAAGTTCACCGGGCATGACTTTCCCAATACAAAAGTTCACCGGAGATGACTTTCCCAATACAAAAGTTCACCGGAGATGACTTTTCCCATACAAAAGTTCACCGGAGATGACTTTCCCAATACAAAAGTTCACCGGAGATGACTTTCCCAATACAAAAGTTCACCGGAGATGACTTTCCCAATACAAAAGTTCACCGGAGATGACTTTCGCAATACAAAAGTTCACCGGAGATGACTTT
The DNA here is from genome assembly GCF_047663935.1 of Musca autumnalis. Classification (NCBI taxonomy): domain Eukaryota; kingdom Metazoa; phylum Arthropoda; class Insecta; order Diptera; family Muscidae; genus Musca; species Musca autumnalis. The sequence continues at coordinate 17,802 of NW_027412342.1, forward strand.
CCCAATACAAAAGTTCACCGGAGATGACTTTTCCCATACAAAAGTTCACCGGGCATGACTTTCCCAATACAAAAGTTCACCGGGCATGACTTTCCCAATACAAAAGTTCACCGGAGATGACTTTTCCCATACAAAAGTTCACCGGAGATGACTTTCCCAATACAAAAGTTCACCGGAGATGACTTTCCCAATACAAAAGTTCACCGGAGATGACTTTCCCAATACAAAAGTTCACCGGAGATGACTTTTCCCATACAAAAGTTCACCGGAGATGACTTTCCCAATACAAAAGTTCACCGGAGATGACTTTCCCAATACAAAAGTTCACCGGAGATGACTTTTCCCATACAAAAGTTCACCGGAGATGACTTTCCCAATACAAAAGTTCACCGGAGATGACTTTTCCCATACAAAAGTTCACCGGAGATGACTTTCCCAATACAAAAGTTCACCGGAGATGACTTTCCCAATACAAAAGTTCACCGGAGATGACTTTCCCAATACAAAAGTTCACCGGAGATGACTTTCCCAATACAAAATTTCACCGGAGATGACTTTCCCAATACAAAAGTTCACCGGAGATGACTTTTCCCATACAAAAGTTCACCGGAGATGACTTTCCCAATACAAAAGTTCACCGGAGATGACTTTTCCCATACAAAAGTTCACCGGAGATGACTTTCCCAATACAAAAGTTCACCGGAGATGACTTTCCCAATACAAAAGTTCACCGGAGATGACTTTCCCAATAAAAAAGTTCACCGGAGATGACTTTCCCAATACAAAAGTTCACCGGAGATGACTTTCCCAATACAAAAGTTCACCGGAGATGACTTTCCCAATACAAAAGTTCACCGGAGATGACTTTTCCCATACAAAAGTTCACCGGGCATGACTTTCCCAATACAAAAGTTCACCGGGCATGACTTTCCCAATACAAAAGTTCACCGGAGATGACTTTTCCCATACAAAAGTTCACCGGAGATGACTTTCCCAATACAAAAGTTCACCGGAGATGACTTTCCCAATACAAAAGTTCACCGGAGATGACTTTCCCAATACTAAAGTTCACCGGAGATGACTTTTCCCATACAAAAGTTCACCGGAGATGACTTTCCCAATACAAAAGTTCACCGGAGATGACTTTCCCAATACAAAAGTTCACCGGAGATGACTTTTCCCATACAAAAGTTCACCGGAGATGACTTTCCCAATACAAAAGTTCACCGGAGATGACTTTTCCCATACAAAAGTTCACCGGAGATGACTTTCCCAATACAAAAGTTCACCGGAGATGACTTTCCCAATACAAAAGTTCACCGGAGATGACTTTCCCAATACAAAAGTTCACCGGAGATGACTTTCCCAATACAAAAGTTCACCGGAGATGACTTTCCCAATACAAAAGTTCACCGGAGATGACTTTTCCCATACAAAAGTTCACCGGAGATGACTTTCCCAATACAAAAGTTCACCGGAGATGACTTTTCCCATACAAAAGTTCACCGGAGATGACTTTCCCAATACAAAAGTTCAACGGAGATGACTTTCCCAATACAAAAGTTCACCGGAGATGACTTTCCCAATAAAAAAGTTCACCGGAGATGACTTTCCCAATACAAAAGTTCACCGGAGATGACTTTTCCCATACAAAAGTTCACCGGGCATGACTTTCCCAATACAAAAGTTCACCGGGCATGACTTTCCCAATACAAAAGTTCACCGGGAATGACTTTCCCAATACAAAAGTTCACCGGAGATGACTTTCCCAATACAAAAGTTCACCGGGCATGACTTTCCCAATACAAAAGTTCACCGGGCATGACTTTCCCAATACAATAGTTCACCGGGCATGACTTTCCCAATACAAAAGTTCACCGGGCATGACTTTTCCAATATAAAAGTTCACCGGAGATGACTTTCCCAATACAAAAGTTCACCGGGCATGACTTTCCCAATACAAAAGTTCACCGGGCATGACTTTCCCAATACAAAAGTTCACCGGGCATGACTTTCCCAATACAATAGTTCACCGGGCATGACTTTCCCAATACAAAAGTTCACCGGAGATGACTTTCCCAATACAAAAGTTCACCGGAGATGACTTTCCCAATACAAAAGTTCACCGGAGATGACTTTCCCAATACAAAAGTTCACCGGAGATGACTTTCCCAATACAAAAGTTCACCGGAGATGACTTTCCCAATACAAAAGTTCACCGGAGATGACTTTCCCAATATAAAAGTTCAACGGAGATGACTTTTCCCATACAAAAGTTCACCGGAGATGACTTTCCCAATACAAACGTTCACCGGAGATGACTTTTCCCATACAAAAGTTCACCGGAGATGACTTTCCCAATACAAAAGTTCACCGGAGATGACTTTTCCCATACAAAAGTTCACCGGAGATGACTTTCCCAATACAAAAGTTCACCGGAGATGACTTTCCCAATACAAAAGTTCACCGGAGATGACTTTTCCCATACAAAAGTTCACCGGAGATGACTTTTCCCATACAAAAGTTCACCGGAGATGACTTTCCCAATACAAAAGTTCACCGGAAATGACTTTTCCCATACAAAAGTTCACCGGAGATGACTTTCCCAATACAAAAGTTCACCGGAGATGACTTTCCCGATACAAAAGTTCACCGGAGATGACTTCTCCCATACAAAAGTTCACCGGAGATGACTTTCCCAATACAAAAGTTCACCGGAGATGACTTTCCCAATACAAAAGTTCACCGGAGATGACTTTTCCCATACAAAAGTTCACCGGAGATGACTTTCCCAATACAAAAGTTCACCGGAGATGACTTTTCCCATACAAAAGTTCACCGGAGATGACTTTCCCAATACAAAAGTTCACCGGAGATGACTTTCCCAATACAAAAGTTCACCGGGCATGACTTTCCCAATACAAAAGTTCACCGGGCATGACTTTCCCAATACAATAGTTCACCGGGCATGACTTTCCCAATACAAAAGTTCACCGGAGATGACTTTTCCCATACAAAAGTTCACCGGAGATGATTTTCCCAATACAAAAGTTCACCGGAGATGACTTTTCCCATACAAAAGTTCACCGGAGATGACTTTCCCAATACAAAAGTTCACCGGAGATGACTTTTCCCATACAAAAGTTCACCGGAGATGACTTTCCCAATACAAAAGTTCACCGGAGATGACTTTCCCAATACAAAAGTTCACCGGAGATGACTTTCCCAATACAAAAGTTCACCGGAGATGACTTTTCCCATACAAAAGTTCACCGGAGATGACTTTTCCCATACAAAAGTTCACCGGAGATGACTTTCCCAATACAAAAGTTCACCGGAGATGACTTTTCCCATACAAAAGTTCACCGGAGATGACTTTCCCAATACAAAAGTTCACCGGGCATGACTTTCCCAATACAAAAGTTCACCGGAGATGACCTTTCCCATACAAAAGTTCACCGGAGATGACTTTCCCAATACAAAAGTTCACCGGGCATGACTTTCCCAATACAAAAGTTCACCGGAGATGACTTTTCCCATACAAAAGTTCACCGGAGATGACTTTCCCAATACAAAAGTTCACCGGGCATGACTTTCCCAATACAAAAGTTCACCGGGCACGACTTTCCCAATACAAAAGTTCACCGGGCATGACTTTCCCAAAACAAAAGTTCACCGGGCATGACTTTCCCAATACAAAAGTTCACCGGGCATGACTTTCCCAATACAAAAGTTCACCGGAGATGACTTTTCCCATACAAAAGTTCACCGGAGATGACTTTCCCAATACAAAAGTTCACCGGAGATGACTTTTCCCATACAAAAGTTCACCGGAGATGACTTTCCCAATACAAAAGTTCACCGGAGATGACTTTTCCCATACAAAAGTTCACCGGAGATGACTTTCCCAATACAAAAGTTCACCGGAGATGACTTTTCCCATACAAAAGTTCACCGGAGATGACTTTCCCAATACAAAAGTTCACCGGGCATGACTTTCCCAAAACAAAAGTTCACCGGGCATGACTTTCCCAATACAAAAGTTCACCGGAGATGACTTTCCCAATACAAAAGTTCACCGGAGATGACTTTCCCAATACAAAAGTTCACCGGAGATGACTTTTCCCATACAAAAGTTCACCGTAGATGACTTTTCCCATACAAAAGTTCACCGGGCATGACTTTCCCAATACAAAAGTTCACCGGAGATGACTTTCCCAATACAAAAGTTCACCGAGCACGACTTTCCCAATACAAAAGTTCACCGGAGATGACTTTCCCAATATAAAAGTTCACCGGAGATGACTTTTCCCATACAAAAGTTCACCGGAGATGACTTTCCCAATACAAAAGTTCACCGGAGATGACTTTCCCAATACAAAAGTTCACCGGAGATGACTTTTCCCATACAAAAGTTCACCGGAGATGACTTTTCCCATACAAAAGTTCACCGGAGATGACTTTCCCAATATAAAAGTTCACCGGAGATGACTTTTCCCATACAAAAGTTCACCGGAGATGACTTTCCCAATACAAAAGTTCACCGGAGATGACTTTCCCAATGCAAAAGTTCACCGAAGATGACTTTTCCCATACAAAAGTTCACCGGAGATGACTTTCCCAATACAAAAGTTCACCGGAGATGACTTTCCCAATACAAAAGTTCACCGGAGATGACTTTTCCCATACAAAAGTTCACCGGAGATGACTTTCCCAATACAAAAGTTCACCGGAGATGACTTTTCCCATACAAAAGTTCACCGGAGATGACTTTCCCAATACAAAAGTTCACCGGAGATGACTTTTCCCATACAAAAGTTCACCGGAGATGACTTTCCCAATACAAAAGTTCACCGGGCATGACTTTCCCAATACAAAAGTTCACCAGAGATGACTTTTCCCATACAAAAGTTCACCAGGCATGACTTTCCCAATACAAAAGTTCACCGGAGATGACTTTCCCAATACAAAAGTTCACCGGAGATGACTTTTCCCATACAAAAGTTCACCGGAGATGACTTTCCCAATACAAAAGTTCACCGGAGATGACTTTCCCAATACAAAAGTTCACCGGAGATGACTTTTCCCATACAAAAATTCACCGGAGATGACTTTTCCCATACAAAAGTTCACCGGAGATGACTTTCCCAATACAAAAGTTCACCGGGCATGACTTTCCCAATACAAAAGTTCACCGGAGATGACTTTTCCCATACAAAAGTTCACCGGGCATGACTTTCCCAATACAAAAGTTCACCGGAGATGACTTTCCCAATACAAAAGTTCACCGGAGATGACTTTTCCCATACAAAAGTTCACCGGAGATGACTTTCCCAATACAAAAGTTCACCGGAGATGACTTTTCCCATACAAAAGTTCACCGGAGATGACTTTCCCAATACAAAAGTTCACCGGAGATGACTTTTCCCATACAAAAGTTCACCGGAGATGACTTTCCCAATACAAAAGTTCACCGGAGATGACTTTTCCAATACAAAAGTTCACCGGAGATGACTTTCCCAATACAAAAGTTCACCGGAGATGACTTTCCCAATACAAAAGTTCACCGGGCATGACTTTCCCAATATAAAAGTTCACCGGGCATGACTTTCCCAATACAAAAGTTCACCGGGCATGACTTTCCCAATACAAAAGTTCACCGAGCATGACTTTCCCAATACAAAAGTTCACCGGGCATGACTTTCCCAATACAAAAGTTCACCGGAGATGACTTTTCCCATACAAAAGTTCACCGGAGATGACTTTCCCAATACAAAAGTTCACCGGAGATGACTTTTCCCATACAAAAGTTCACCGGAGATGACTTTCCCAATACAAAAGTTCACCGGAGATGACTTTTCCCATACAAAAGTTCACCGGAGATGACTTTCCCAATACAAAAGTTCACCGGAGATGACTTTTCCCATACAAAAGTTCACCGGAGATGATTTTCCCAATACAAAAGTTCACCGGAGATGACTTTCCCAATACAAAAGTTCACCGGAGATGACTTTCCCAATACAAAAGTCCACCGGAGATGACTTTTCCCATACAAAAGTTCACCGGAGATGACTTTTCCCATACAAAAGTTCACCGGGCATGACTTTCCCAATACAAAAGTTCACCGGAGATGACTTTCCCAATACAAAAGTTCACCGGGCACGACTTTCCCAATACAAAAGTTCACCGGAGATGACTTTCCCAATATAAAAGTTCACCGGAGATGACTTTTCCCATACAAAAGTTCACCGGAGATGACTTTCCCAATACAAAAGTTCACTGGAGATGGCTTTCCCAATACAAAAGTTCACCGGAGATGACTTTTCCCATACAAAAGTTCACCGGAGATGACTTTTCCCATACAAAAGTTCACCGGAGATGACTTTCCCAATATAAAAGTTCACCGGAGATGACTTTTCCCATACAAAAGTTCACCGGAGATGACTTTCCCAATACAAAAGTTCACCGGAGATGACTTTCCCAATACAAAAGTTCACCGGAGATGACTTTTCCCATACAAAAGTTCACCGGAGATGACTTTCCCAATACAAAAGTTCACCGGAGATGACTTTCCCAATACAAAAGTTCACCGGAGATGACTTTTCCCATACAAAAGTTCACCGGAGATGACTTTCCCAATACAAAAGTTCACCGGAGATGACTTTTCCCATACAAAAGTTCACCGGAGATGACTTTCCCAATACAAAAGTTCACCGGAGATGACTTTTCCCATACAAAAGTTCACCGGAGATGACTTTCCCAATACAAAAGTTCACCGGGCATGACTTTCCCAATACAAAAGTTCACCGGAGATGACTTTTCCCATACAAAAGTTCACCGGGCATGACTTTCCCAATACAAAAGTTCACCGGAGATGACTTTCCCAATACAAAAGTTCACCGGAGATGACTTTTCCCATACAAAAGTTCACCGGGCATGACTTTCCCAATACAAAAGTTCACCGGAGATGACTTTCCCAATACAAAAGTTCACCGGAGATGACTTTTTCCATACAAAAGTTCACCGGAGATGACTTTCCCAATACAAAAGTTCACCGGAGATGACTTTCCCAATACAAAAGTTCACCGGAGATGACTTTTCCCATACAAAAGTTCACCGGAGATGACTTTCCCAATACAAAAGTTCACCGGAGATGACTTTTCCCATACAAAAGTTCACCGGAGATGACTTTCCCAATACAAAAGTTCACCGGAGATGACTTTTCCCATACAAAAGTTCACCGGAGATGACTTTCCCAATACAAAAGTTCACCGGGCATGACTTTCCCAATAAAAAAGTTCACCGGAGATGACTTTTCCCATACAAAAGTTCACCGGGCATGACTTTCCCAATACAAAAGTTCACCGGAGATGACTTTCCCAATACAAAAGTTCACCGGAGATGACTTTTCCCATACAAAAGTTCACCGGGCATGACTTTCCCAATACAAAAGTTCACCGGAGATGACTTTCCCAATACAAAAGTTCACCGGAGATGACTTTTCCCATACAAAAGTTCACCGGAGATGACTTTCCCAATACAAAAGTTCACCGGAGATGACTTTCCCAATACAAAAGTTCACCGGAGATGACTTTTCCCATACAAAAGTTCACCGGAGATGACTTTCCCAATACAAAAGTTCACCGGAGATGACTTTCCCAATACAAAAGTTCACCGGAGATGACTTTTCCCATACAAAAGTTCACCGGAGATGACTTTCCCAATACAAAAGTTCACCGGAGATGACTTTCCCAATACAAAAGTTCACCGGAGATGACTTTCCCAATACAAAAGTTCACCGGAGATGACTTTCCCAATACAAAAGTTCACCGGAGATGACTTTCCCAATACAAAAGTTCACCGGAGATGACTTTTCCCATACAAAAGTTCACCGGAGATGACTTTTCCCATACAAAAGTTCACCGGAGATGACTTTCCCAATACAAAAGTTCACCGGAGATGACTTTCCCAATACAAAAGTTCACCGGAGATGACTTTTCCCATACAAAAGTTCACCGGAGATGACTTTCCCAATACAAAAGTTCACCGGAGATGACTTTCCCAATACAAAAGTTCACCGGGCATGACTTTCCCAATATAAAAGTTCACCGGAGATGACTTTCCCAATACAAAAGTTCACCGGGCATGACTTTCCCAATACAAAAGTTCACCGGGCATGACTTTTCCCATACAAAAGTTCACCGGAGATGACTTTCCCAATACAAAAGTTCACCGGAGATGACTTTCCCAATATAAAAGTTCACCGGAGATGACTTTCCCAATACAAAAGTTCACCGGAGATGACTTTTCCCATACAAAAGTTCACCGGAGATGACTTTCCCAATACAAAAGTTCACAGGAGATGACTTTCCCAATACAAAAGTTCACCGGAGATGACTTTCCCAATACAAAAGTTCACCGGGCAAAAGTTCACCGGAGATGACTTTTCCCATACAAAAGTTCACCGGGCATGACTTTCCCAATACAAAAGTTCACCGGAGATGACTTTCCCAATACAAAAGTTCACCGGGCATGACTTTCCCAATACAAAAGTTCACCGGGCATGACTTTCCCAATACAAAAGTTCACCGGAGATGACTTTTCCCATACAAAAGTTCACCGGAGATGACTTTTCCCATACAAAAGTTCACCGGAGATGACTTTCCCAATACAAAAGTTCACCGGAGATGACTTTCCCATACAAAAGTTCACCGGAGATGACTTTCCCAATACAAAAGTTCACCGGAGATGACTTTTCCCATACAAAAGTTCACCGGAGATGACTTTCCCAATACAAAAGTTCACCGGAGATGACTTTTCCCATACAAAAGTTCACCGGAGATGACTTTCCCAATACAAAAGTTCACCGGGCATGACTTTCCCAATACAAAAGTTCACCGGGCATGACTTTCCCAATACAAAAGTTCACCGGAGATGACTTTTCCCATACAAAAGTTCACCGGAGATGACTTTTCCCATACAAAAGTTCACCGGAGATGACTTTCCCAATACAAAAGTTCACCGGAGATGACTTTTCCCATACAAAAGTTCACCGGAGATGACTTTCCCAATACAAAAGTTCACCGGAGATGACTTTCCCAATATAAAAGTTCACCGGGCATGACTTTCCCAATACAAAAGTTCACCGGAGATGACTTTCCCAATACAAAAGTTCACCGGGCATGACTTTCCCATACAAAAGTTCACCGGAGATGACTTTCCCAATACAAAAGTTCACCGGAGATGACTTTTCCCATACAAAAGTTCACCGGAGATGACTTTCCCAAAACAAAAGTTCACCGGAGATGACTTTCCCAATACAAAAGTTCACCGGAGATGACTTTTCCCATACAAAAGTTCACCGGATTTGACTTTTCCCATACAAAAGTTCACCGGGCATGACTTTCCCAATACAAAAGCTCACCGGAGATGACTTTTCCCATACAAAAGTTCACCGGAGATTACTTTCCCAATACAATAGTTCACCGGAGATGACTTTTCCCATACAAAAGTTCACCGGAGATGACTTTCCCATTACAAAAGTTCCCCGGAGATGACTTTTCCCATACAAAAGTTCACCGGAGATGACTTTCCCAATACAAAAGTTCACCGGAGATGACTTTTCCCATACAAAAGTTCACCGGAGATGACTTTCCCAATACAAAAGTTCACCGGGCATGACTTTCCCAAAACAAAAGTTCACCGGGCATGACTTTCCCAATACAAAAGTTCACCGGAGATGACTTTCCCAATACAAAAGTTCACCGGAGATGACTTTCCCAATACAAAAGTTCACCGGAGATGACTTTTCCCATACAAAAGTTCACCGGAGATGACTTTTCCCAGATGACTTTTCCCATACAAAAGTTCACCGGAGATGACTTTCCCAATACAAAAGTTCACCGGAGATGACTTTTCCCATACAAAAGTTCACCGGAGATGACTTTCCCAATACAAAAGTTCACCGGAGATGACTTTTCCCATACAAAAGTTCACCGGAGATGACTTTTCCCATACAAAAGTTCACCGGAGATGACTTTCCCAATACAAAAGTTCACCGGAGATGACTTTTCCCATACAAAAGTTCACCGGAGATGACTTTCCCAATACAAAAGTTCACCGGAGATGACTTTCCCAATACAAAAGTTCACCGGGCATGACTTTCCCAATACAAAAGTTCACCGGGCACGACTTTCCCAATACAAAAGTTCACCGGGCATGACTTTCCCAATACAAAAGTTAACCGATCATGACTTTCCCAATACAAAAGTTCACCGGGCATGACTTTCCCAATAAAAAGTTCACCGGAGATGACTTTCCCAATACAAAAGTTCACCGGAGATGACTTTCCCAATACAAAAGTTCACCGGAGATGACTTTTCCCATACAAAAGTTCACCGGAGATGACTTTCCCAATACAAAAGTTCACCGGGCATGACTTTCCCAATACAAAAGTTCACCGGGCACGACTTTCCCAATACAAAAGTTCACCGGGCATGACTTTCCCAATACAAAAGTTCACCGGGCATGACTTTCCCAATACAAAAGTTCACCGGAGATGACTTTCCCAATACAAAAGTTCACCGGAGATGACTTTTCCCATACAAAAGTTCACCGGAGATGACTTTCCCAATACAAAAGTTCACCGGGCATGACTTTCCCAAAACAAAAGTTCACCGGGCATGACTTTCCCAATACAAAAGTTCACCGGAGATGACTTTCCCAATACAAAAGTTCACCGGAGATGACTTTCCCAATACAAAAGTTCACCGGGCATGACTTTCCCAATACAAAAGTTCACCGGGCATGACTTTCCCAATACAAAAGTTCACCGGGCATGACTTTCCAAATACAAAAGTTCACCGGAGATGACTTTTCCCATACAAAAGTTCACCGGAGATGACTTTTCCCATACAAAAGTTCACCGGAGATGACTTTCCCAATACAAAAGTTCACCGGAGATGACTTTTCCCATACAAAAGTTCACCGGAGATGACTTTCCCAATACAAAAGTTCACCGGGCATGACTTTCCCAATACAAAAGTTCACCGGAGATGACTTTTCCCATACAAAAGTTCACCGGGCATGACTTTCCCAATACAAAAGTTCACCGGAGATGACTTTCCCAATACAAAAGTTCACCGGAGATGACTTTTCCCATACAAAAGTTCACCGGGCATGACTTTCCCAATACAAAAGTTCACCGGAGATGACTTTTCCCATACAAAAGTTCACCGGAGATGACTTTCCCAATACAAAAGTTCACCGGAGATGACTTTTCCCATACAAAAGTTCACCGGAGATGACTTTCCCAATACAAAAGTTCACCGGAGATGACTTTTCCCATACAACAGTTCACCGGAGATGACTTTCCCAATACAAAAGTTCACCGGGCATGACTTTCCCAATACAAAAGTTCACCGGAGATGACTTTTCCCATACAAAAGTTCATCGGGCATGACTTTCCCAATACAAAAGTTCACCGGAGATGACTTTCACAATAATAAAGTTCACCGGAGATGACTTTTTCCCACACAAAAGTTCACCGGGCATGACTTTCCCAATACAAAAGTTCACTGGAGATGACTTTTCCCATACGAAAGTTCACCGGAGATGACTTTCCCAATACAAAAGTTCACCGGAGATGACTTTTCCCATACAAAAGTTCACCGGAGATGACTTTCCCAATACAAAAGTTCACCGGAGATGACTTTCCCAATACAAAAGTTCACCGGAGATGACTTTTCCCATACAAAAGTTCACCGGAGATGACTTTCCCAATACAAAAGTTCACCGGAGATGACTTTCCCAATACAAAAGTTCACCGGGCATGACTTTCCCAATACAAAAGTTCACCGGGCACGACTTTCCCAATACAAAAGTTCACCGGGCATGACTTTCCCAATACAAAAGTTAACCGATCATGACTTTCCCAATACAAAAGTTCACCGGGCATGACTTTCCCAATACAAAAGTTCACCGGAGATGACTTTCCCAATACAAAAGTTCACCGGAGATGACTTTCCCAATACAAAAGTTCACCGGAGATGACTTTTCCCATACAAAAGTTCACCGGAGATGACTTTCCCAATACAAAAGTTCACCGGGCATGACTTTCCCAATACAAAAGTTCACCGGGCACGACTTTCCCAATACAAAAGTTCACCGGGCATGACTTTCCCAATACAAAAGTTCACCGGGCATGACTTTCCCAATACAAAAGTTCACCGGAGATGACTTTCCCAATACAAAAGTTCACCGGAGATGACTTTTCCCATACAAAAGTTCACCGGAGATGACTTTCCCAATACAAAAGTTCACCGGGCATGACTTTCCCAAAACAAAAGTTCACCGGGCATGACTTTTCCCATACAAAAGTTCACCGGAGATGACTTTCCCAATACAAAAGTTCACCGGGCATGACTTTCCCAAAACAAAAGTTCACCGGGCATGACTTTCCCAATACAAAAGTTCACCGGAGATGACTTTCCCAATACAAAAGTTCACCGGAGATGACTTTCCCAATACAAAAGTTCACCGGGCATGACTTTCCCAATACAAAAGTTCACCGGGCATGACTTTCCCAATACAAAAGTTCACCGGGCATGACTTTCCCAATACAAAAGTTCACCGGAGATGACTTTTCCCATACAAAAGTTCACCGGAGATGACTTTTCCCATACAAAAGTTCACCGGAGATGACTTTCCCAATACAAAAGTTCACCGGAGATGACTTTTCCCATACAAAAGTTCACCGGAGATGACTTTCCCAATACAAAAGTTCACCGGGCATGACTTTCCCAATACAAAAGTTCACCGGAGATGACTTTTCCCATACAAAAGTTCACCGGGCATGACTTTCCCAATACAAAAGTTCACCGGAGATGACTTTCCCAATACAAAAGTTCACCGGAGATGACTTTTCCCATACAAAAGTTCACCGGGCATGACTTTCCCAATACAAAAGTTCACCGGAGATGACTTTTCCCATACAAAAGTTCACCGGAGATGACTTTCCCAATACAAAAGTTCACCGGAGATGACTTTTCCCATACAAAAGTTCACCGGAGATGACTTTCCCAATACAAAAGTTCACCGGAGATGACTTTTCCCATACAACAGTTCACCGGAGATGACTTTCCCAATACAAAAGTTCACCGGGCATGACTTTCCCAATACAAAAGTTCACCGGAGATGACTTTTCCCATACAAAAGTTCATCGGGCATGACTTTCCCAATACAAAAGTTCACCGGAGATGACTTTCCCAATACAAAAGTTCACCGGAGATGACTTTTTCCCACACAAAAGTTCACCGGGCATGACTTTCCCAATACAAAAGTTCACTGGAGATGACTTTTCCCATACAAAAGTTCACCGGAGATGACTTTCCCAATACAAAAGTTCACCGGAGATGACTTTTCCCATACAAAAGTTCACCGGAGATGACTTTCCCAATACAAAAGTTCACCGGAGATGACTTTCCCAATACAAAAGTTCACCGGAGATGACTTTTCCCATACAAAAGTTCACCGGAGATGACTTTCCCAATACAAAAGTTCACCGGAGATGACTTTTCCCATACAAAAGATCACCGGAGATGACTTTCCCAATACAAAAGTTCACCGGAGATGACTTTTCCCATACAAAAGTTCACCGGAGATGACTTTCCCAATACAAAAGTTCACCGGAGATGACTTTTCCCATACAAAAGTTCACCGGAGATGACTTTTCCCATACAAAAGTTCACCGGAGATGACTTTCCCAATATAAAAGTTCACCGGAGATGACTTTTCCCATACAAAAGTTCACCGGAGATGACTTTCCCAATACAAAAGTTCACCGGAGATGACTTTTCCCATACAAAAGTTCACCGGAGATGACTTTCCCAATACAAAAGTTCACCGGAGATGACTTTCCCAATGTAAAAGTTCACCGGAGATGACTTTTCCCATACAAAAGTTCACCGGAGATGACTTTCCCAATACAAAAGTTCACCGGAGATGACTTTCCCAATACAAAAGTTCACCGGAGATGACTTTTCCCATACAAAAGTTCACCGGAGATGACTTTCCCAATACAAAAGTTCACCGGAGATGACTTTTCCCATACAAAAGTTCACCGGAGATGACTTTCCCAATACAAAAGTTCACCGGAGATGACTTTTCCCATACAAAAGTTCACCGGAGATGACTTTTCCCATACAAAAGTTCACCGGAGATGACTTTCCCAATACAAAAGTTCACCGGAGATGACTTTCCCAATACAAAAGTTCACCGGAGATGACTTTTCCCATACAAAAGTTCACCGGAGATGACTTTCCCAATATAAAAGTTCACCGGAGATGACTTTCCCAATACAAAAGTTCACCGGAGATGACTTTCCCAATACAAAAGTTCACCGGAGATGACTTTTCCCATACAAAAGTTCACCGGAGATGACTTTCCCAATACAAAAGTTCACCGGAGATGACTTTTCCCATACAAAAGTTCACCGGAGATGACTTTCCCAATACAAAAGTTCACCGGAGATGACTTTTCCCATACAAAAGTTCACCGGAGATGACTTTCCCAATACAAAAGTTCACCGAAGATGACTTTTCCCATACAAAAGTTCACCGGAGATGACTTTCCCAATACAAAAGTTCACCGGAGATGACTTTCCCAATACAAAAGTTCACCGGAGATGACTTTTCCCATACAAAAGTTCACCGGAGATGACTTTCCCAATACAAAAGTTCACCGGAGATGACTTTTCCCATACAAAAGTTCACCGGAGATGACTTTCCCAATACAAAAGTTCACCGGAGATGACTTTTCCCATACAAAAGTTCACCGGAGATGACTTTCCCAATACAAAAGTTCACCGGAGATGACTTTTCCCATACAAAAGTTCACCGGAGATGACTTCCCAATACAAAAGTTCACCGGGCATGACTTTCCCAATACAAAAGTTCACCGGAGATGACTTTTCCCATACAAAAGTTCACCGGGCATGACTTTCCCAATACAAAAGTTCACCGGAGATGACTTTCCCAATACAAAAGTTCACCGGAGATGACTTTTCCCATACAAAAGTTCACCGGGCACGACTTTCCCAATACAAAAGTTCACCGGAGATGACTTTCCCAATACAAAAGTTCACCGGAGATGACTTTTCCCATACAAAAGTTCACCGGAGATGACTTTCCCAATACAAAAGTTCACCGGAGATGACTTTTCCCATACAAAAGTTCACCGGAGATGACTTTCCCAATACAAAAGTTCACCGGAGATGACTTTCCCAATACAAAAGTTCACCGGAGATGACTTTTCCCATACAAAAGTTCAACGGAGATGACTTTCCCAATACAAAAGTTCACCGGAGATGACTTTCCCAATACAAAAGTTCACCGGAGATGACTTTCCCAATACAAAAGTTCACCGGGCACGACTTTCCCAATACAAAAGTTCACCGGAGATGACTTTCCCAATATAAAAGTTCACCGGAGATGACTTTTCCCATACAAAAGTTCACCGGAGATGACTTTCCCAATACAAAAGTTCACCGGAGATGACTTTCCCAATACAAAAGTTCACCGGAGATGACTTTCCCAATACAAAAGTTCACCGGAGATGACTTTTCCCATACAAAAGTTCACCGGAGATGACTTTCCCAATACAAAAGTTCACCGGAGATGACTTTTCCCATACAAAAGTTCACCGGAGATGACTTTCCCAATACAAAAGTTCACCGGAGATGACTTTTCCCATACAAAAGTTCACCGGAGATGACTTTTCCCATACAAAAGTTCACCGGAGATGACTTTCCCAATACAAAAGTTCACCGGAGATGACTTTCCCAATACAAAAGTTCACCGGAGATGACTTTTCCCATACAAAAGTTCACTGGAGATGACTTTCCCAATACAAAAGTTCACCGGGCATGACTTTCCCAAAACAAAAGTTCACCGGGCATGACTTTCCCAATACAAAAGTTCACCGGAGATGACTTTCCCAATACAAAAGTTCACCGGAGATGACTTTCCCAATACAAAAGTTCACCGGGCATGACTTTCCCAATACAAAAGTTCACCGGGCATGACTTTCCCAATACAAAAGTTCACCGGGCATGACTTTCCCAATACAAAAGTTCACCGGAGATGACTTTTCCCATACAAAAGTTCACCGGAGATGACTTTTCCCATACAAAAGTTCACCGGAGATGACTTTCCCAATACAAAAGTTCACCGGAGATGATTTTTCCCATACAAAAGTTCACCGGAGATGACTTTCCCAATACAAAAGTTCACCGGGCATGACTTTCCCAATACAAAAGTTCACCGGAGATGACTTTTCCCATACAAAAGTTCACCGGGCATGACTTTCCCAATACAAAAGTTCACCGGAGATGACTTTCCCAATACAAAAGTTCACCGGAGATGACTTTTCCCATACAAAAGTTCACCGGGCATGACTTTCCCAATACAAAAGTTCACCGGAGATGACTTTTCCCATACAAAAGTTCACCGGAGATGACTTTCCCAATACAAAAGTTCACCGGAGATGACTTTTCCCATACAAAAGTTCACCGGAGATGACTTTCCCAATACAAAAGTTCACCGGAGATGACTTTTCCCATACAACAGTTCACCGGAGATGACTTTCCCAATACAAAAGTTCACCGGGCATGACTTTCCCAATACAAAAGTTCACCGGAGATGACTTTTCCCATACAAAAGTTCATCGGGCATGACTTTCCCAATACAAAAGTTCACCGGAGATGACTTTCCCAATACAAAAGTTCACCGGAGATGACTTTTTCCCACACAAAAGTTCACCGGGCATGACTTTCCCAATACAAAAGTTCACTGGAGATGACTTTTCCCATACAAAAGTTCACCGGAGATGACTTTCCCAATACAAAAGTTCACCGGAGATGACTTTTCCCATACAAAAGTTCACCGGAGATGACTTTCCCAATACAAAAGTTCACCGGAGATGACTTTCCCAATACAAAAGTTCACCGGAGATGACTTTTCCCATACAAAAGTTCACCGGAGATGACTTTCCCAATACAAAAGTTCACCGGAGATGACTTTTCCCATACAAAAGATCACCGGAGATGACTTTCCCAATACAAAAGTTCACCGGAGATGACTTTTCCCATACAAAAGTTCACCGGAGATGACTTTCCCAATACAAAAGTTCACCGGAGATGACTTTTCCCATACAAAAGTTCACCGGAGATGACTTTTCCCATACAAAAGTTCACCGGAGATGACTTTCCCAATATAAAAGTTCACCGGAGATGACTTTTCCCATACAAAAGTTCACCGGAGATGACTTTCCCAATACAAAAGTTCACCGGAGATGACTTTTCCCATACAAAAGTTCACCGGAGATGACTTTCCCAATACAAAAGTTCACCGGAGATGACTTTCCCAATGTAAAAGTTCACCGGAGATGACTTTTCCCATACAAAAGTTCACCGGAGATGACTTTCCCAATACAAAAGTTCACCGGAGATGACTTTCCCAATACAAAAGTTCACCGGAGATGACTTTTCCCATACAAAAGTTCACCGGAGATGACTTTCCCAATACAAAAGTTCACCGGAGATGACTTTTCCCATACAAAAGTTCACCGGAGATGACTTTCCCAATACAAAAGTTCACCGGAGATGACTTTTCCCATACAAAAGTTCACCGGAGATGACTTTTCCCATACAAAAGTTCACCGGAGATGACTTTCCCAATACAAAAGTTCACCGGAGATGACTTTCCCAATACAAAAGTTCACCGGAGATGACTTTTCCCATACAAAAGTTCACCGGAGATGACTTTCCCAATATAAAAGTTCACCGGAGATGACTTTCCCAATACAAAAGTTCACCGGAGATGACTTTCCCAATACAAAAGTTCACCGGAGATGACTTTTCCCATACAAAAGTTCACCGGAGATGACTTTCCCAATACAAAAGTTCACCGGAGATGACTTTTCCCATACAAAAGTTCACCGGAGATGACTTTCCCAATACAAAAGTTCACCGGAGATGACTTTTCCCATACAAAAGTTCACCGGAGATGACTTTCCCAATACAAAAGTTCACCGAAGATGACTTTTCCCATACAAAAGTTCACCGGAGATGACTTTCCCAATACAAAAGTTCACCGGAGATGACTTTCCCAATACAAAAGTTCACCGGAGATGACTTTTCCCATACAAAAGTTCACCGGAGATGACTTTCCCAATACAAAAGTTCACCGGAGATGACTTTTCCCATACAAAAGTTCACCGGAGATGACTTTCCCAATACAAAAGTTCACCGGAGATGACTTTTCCCATACAAAAGTTCACCGGAGATGACTTTCCCAATACAAAAGTTCACCGGAGATGACTTTTCCCAATACAAAAGTTCACCGGAGATGACTTTCCCAATACAAAAGTTCACCGGAGATGACTTTCCCAATACAAAAGTTCACCGGAGATGACTTTCCCAATACAAAAGTTCACCGGAGATGACTTTTCCCATACAAAAGTTCACCGGGCATGACTTTCCCAATACAAAAGTTCACCGGAGATGACTTTCCCAATACAAAAGTTCACCGGAGATGACTTTTCCCATACAAAAGTTCACCGGGCATGACTTTCCCAATACAAAAGTTCACCGGAGATGACTTTTCCCATACAAAAGTTCACCGGAGATGACTTTCCCAATACAAAAGTTCACCGGAGATGACTTTCCCAATACAAAAGTTCACCGGAGATGACTTTTCCCATACAAAAGTTCACCGGAGATGACTTTCCCAATACAAAAGTTCACCGGAGATGACTTTCCCAATACAAAAGTTCACCGGAGATGACTTTCCCAATACAAAAGTTCACCGGAGATGACTTTCCCAATACAAAAGTTCACCGGAGATGACTTTCCCAATACAAAAGTTCACCGGAGATGACTTTCCCAATACAAAAGTTCACCGGAGATGACTTTCCCAATACAAAAGTTCACCGGAGATGACTTTCCCAATACAAAAGTTCACCGGAGATGACTTTTCCCCATACAAAAGTTCACCGGAGATGACTTTTCCCATACAAAAGTTCACCGGAGATGACTTTCCCAATACAAAAGTTCACCGGAGATGACTTTTCCCATACAAAAGTTCACCGGAGATGACTTTCCCAATACAAAAGTTCACCGGAGATGACTTTTCCCATACAAAAGTTCACCGGAGATGACTTTCCCAATACAAAAGTTCACCGGAGATGACTTTCCCAATACAAAAGTTCACCGGAGATGACTTTCCCATACAAAAGTTCACCGGAGATGACTTTCCCAATACAAAAGTTCACCGGAGATGACTTTCCCAATACAAAAGTTCACCGGAGATGACTTTTCCCATACAAAAGTTCACCGGAGATGACTTTCCCAATACAAAAGTTCACCGGAGATGACTTTTCCCATACAAAAGTTCACCGGAGATGACTTTCCCAATACAAAAGTTCACCGGAGATGACTTTTCCCATACAAAAGTTCACCGGAGATGACTTTTCCCATACAAAAGTTCACCGGAGATGACTTTCCCAATACAAAAGTTCACCGGAGATGACTTTCCCAATACAAAAGTTCACCGGAGATGACTTTTCCCATACAAAAGTTCACCGGAGATGACTTTCCCAATACAAAAGTTCACCGGAGATGACTTTCCCAATACAAAAGTTCACCGGAGATGACTTTCCCAATACAAAAGTTCACCGGAGATGACTTTTCCCATACAAAAGTTCACCGGAGATGACTTTCCCAATACAAAAGTTCACCGGAGATGACTTTCCCAATACAAAAGTTCACCGGAGATGACTTTCCCAATACAAAAGTTCACCGGAGATGACTTTCCCAATACAAAAGTTCACCGGAGATGACTTTTCCCATACAAAAGTTCACCGGAGATGACTTTCCCAATACAAAAGTTCACCGGAGATGACTTTCCCAATACAAAAGTTCACCGGAGATGACTTTCCCAATACAAAAGTTCACCGGAGATGACTTTCCCAATACAAAAGTTCACCGGAGATGACTTTCCCAATACAAAAGTTCACCGGAGATGACTTTCCCAATACAAAAGTTCACCGGAGATGACTTTCCCAATACAAAAGTTCACCGGAGATGACTTTCCCAATACAAAAGTTCACCGGAGATGACTTTCCCAATACAAAAGTTCACCGGAGATGACTTTTCCAATACAAAAGTTCACCGGAGATGACTTTTCCCAATACAAAAGTTCACCGGAGATGACTTTCCCAATACAAAAGTTCACCGGAGATGACTTTCCCAATACAAAAGTTCACCGGAGATGACTTTTCCCATACAAAAGTTCACCGGGCATGACTTTCCCAATACAAAAGTTCACCGGAGATGACTTTTCCCATACAAAAGTTCACCGGAGATGACTTTCCCAATACAAAAGTTCACCGGAGATGACTTTTCCCATACAAAAGTTCACCGGAGATGACTTTCCCAATACAAAAGTTCACC
>NW_027412343.1:0-37943 GCF_047663935.1 Musca autumnalis
ACTTTTCCCATACAAAAGTTCACCGGAGATGACTTTCCCAATACAAAAGTTCACCGGAGATGACTTTTCCCATACAAAAGTTCACCGGAGATGACTTTTCCCATACAAAAGTTCACCGGAGATGTCTTTTCCCATACAAAAGTTCACCGGAGATGACTTTCCCAATACAAAAGTTCACCGGAGATGACTTTTCCCATACAAAAGTTCACCGGAGATGACTTTCCCAATACAAAAGTTCACCGGAGATGACTTTTCCCATACAAAAGTTCACCGGAGATGACTTTTCCCATACAAAAGTTCACCGGAGATGACTTTCCCAATACAAAAGTTCACCGGAGATGACTTTTCCCATACAAAAGTTCACCGGAGATGACTTTCCCAATACAAAAGTTCACCGGAGATGACTTTTCCCATGCAAAAGTTCACCGGAGATGACTTTTCCCATACAAAAGTTCACCGGAGATGACTTTTCCCATACAAAAGTTCACCGGAGATGACTTTCCCAATACAAAAGTTCACCGGAGATGACTTTTCCCATACAAAAGTTCACCGGAGATGACTTTCCCAATACAAGAGTTCACCGGAGATGACTTTTCCCATACAAAAGTTCACCGGAGATGACTTTTCCCATACAAAAGTTCACCGGAGATGACTTTCCCAATACAAAAGTTCACCGGAGATGACTTTTCCCATGCAAAAGTTCACCGGAGATGACTTTTCCCATACAAAAGTTCACCGGAGATGACTTTTCCATACAAAAGTTCACCGGAGATGACTTTCCCAATACAAAAGTTCACCGGAGATGACTTTTCCCATACAAAAGTTCACCGGAGATGACTTTCCCAATACAAAAGTTCACCGGAGATGACTTTTCCCATACAAAAGTTCACCGGAGATGACTTTCCCAATATAAAAGTTCACCGGGCATGACTTTCCCAATACAAAAGTTCACCGGGCACGACTTTCCCAATACAAAAGTTCACCGGAGATGACTTTCCCAATACAAAAGTTCACCGGGCACGACTTTCCCAATACAAAAGTTCACCGGAGATGACTTTTCCCATACAAAAGTTCACCGGAGATGACTTTCCCAATACAAAAGTTCACCGGAGATGACTTTTCCCATACAAAAGTTCACCGGAGATGACTTTTCCCATACAAAAGTTCACCGGAGATGACTTTTCCCATACAAAAGTTCACCGGGCATGACTTTCCCAATACAAAAGTTCACCGGGCATGACTTTCCCAATACAAAAGTTCACCGGAGATGACTTTTCCCATACAAAAGTTCACCGGAGATGACTTTTCCCATACAAAAGTTCACCGGAGATGACTTTCCCAATACAAAAGTTCACCGGGCATGACTTTCCCAATACAAAAGTTCACCGGAGATGACTTTCCCAATACAAAAGTTCACCGGAGATGACTTTCCCAATACAAAAGTTCACCGGAGATGACTTTCCCAATACAAAAGTTCACCGGCATGACTTTTCCCATACAAAAGTTCACCGAAGATGACTTTTCCCATACAAAAGTTCACCGGAGATGACTTTCCCAATACAAAAGTTCACCGGAGATGACTTTTCCCATACAAAAGTTCACCGGAGATGACTTTCCCAATACAAAAGTTCACCGGAGATGACTTTTCCCATACAAAAGTTCACCGGAGATGAATTTCTCAATACAAAAGTTCACCGGAGATGACTTTTCCCATACAAAAGTTCACCGGAGATGACTTTTCCCATACAAAAGTTCACCGGAGATGACTTTCCCAATACAAAAGTTCACCGGAGATGACTTTCCCAATACAAAAGTTCACCGGAGATGACTTTCCCAATACAAAAGTTCACCGGAGATGACTTTCCCAATACAAAAGTTCGCCGGAGATGACTTTTCCCATACAAAAGTTCACCGGAGATGACTTTTCACATACAAAAGTTCACCGGAGATGACTTTTCCCATACAAAAGTTCACCGGGCATGACTTTCCCAATACAAAAGTTCACCGGGCACGACTTTCCCAATACAAAAGTTCACCGGAGATGACTTTCCCAATACAAAAGTTCACCGGGCATGACTTTCCCAGTACAAAAGTTCACCGGAGATGACTTTTCCCATACAAAAGTTCACCGGAGATGACTTTCCCAATACAAAAGTTCACCGGAGATGACTTTTCCCATACAAAAGTTCACCGGAGATGACTTTCCCAATACAAAAGTTCACCGGAGATGACTTTCCCAATACAAAAGTTCACCGGAGATGACTTTTCCCATACAAAAGTTCACCGGAGATGACTTTCCCAATACAAAAGTTCACCGGAGATGACTTTTCCCATACAAAAGTTCACCGGAGATGACTTTTCCCATACAAAAGTTCACCGGAGATGACTTTTCCCATACAAAAGTTCACCGGAGATGACTTTCCCAATACAAAAGTTCACCGGAGATGACTTTTCCCATACAAAAGTTCACCGGAGATGACTTTCCCAATACAAAAGTTCACCGGAGATGACTTTTCCCATACAAAAGTTCACCGGGCACGACTTTCCCAATACAAAAGTTCACCGGAGATGACTTTTCCCATACAAAAGTTCACCGGAGATGACTTTCCCAATACAAAAGTTCACCGGAGATGACTTTTCCCATACAAAAGTTCACCGGAGATGACTTTTCCCATACAAAAGTTCACCGGAGATGACTTTCCCAATATAAAAGTTCACCGGGCATGACTTTCCCAATACAAAAGTTCACCGGGCACGACTTTCCCAATACAAAAGTTCACCGGAGATGACTTTTCCCATACAAAAGTTCACCGGAGAAGGACTTTCCCAATACAAAAGTTCACCGGAGATGACTTTCCCAATACAAAAGTTCACCGGAGATGACTTTTCCCATACAAAAGTTCACCGGAGATGACTTTCCCAATACAAAAGTTCACCGGAGATGACTTTTCCCATACAAAAGTTCACCGGAGATGACTTTTCCCATACAAAAGTTCACCGGAGATGACTTTTCCCATACAAAAGTTCACCGGAGATGACTTTCCCAATACAAAAGTTCACCGGAGATGACTTTTCCCATACAAAAGTTCACCGGAGATGACTTTCCCAATACAAAAGTTCACCGGAGATGACTTTTCCCATACAAAAGTTCACCGGGCACGACTTTCCCAATACAAAAGTTCACCGGAGATGACTTTTCCCATACAAAAGTTCACCGGAGATGACTTTCCCAATACAAAAGTTCACCGGAGATGACTTTTCCCATACAAAAGTTCACCGGAGATGGCTTTTCCCATACAAAAGTTCACCGGAGATGACTTTCCCAATATAAAAGTTCACCGGGCATGACTTTCCCAATACAAAAGTTCACCGGGCACGACTTTCCCAATACAAAAGTTCACCGGAGATGACTTTCCCAATACAAAAGTTCACCGGGCACGACTTTCCCAATACAAAAGTTCACCGGAGATGACTTTTCCCATACAAAAGTTCACCGGAGATGACTTTTCCCATACAAAAGTTCACCGGAGATGACTTTCCCAATACAAAAGTTCACCGGAGATGACTTTCCCAATACAAAAGTTCACCGGAGATGACTTTTCCCATACAAAAGTTCACCGGAGATGACTTTCCCAATACAAAAAGTTCACCGGAGATGACTTTTCCCATACAAAAGTTCACCGGAGATGACTTTCCCAATACAAAAGTTCACCGGAGATGACTTTCCCAATACAAAAGTTCACCGGGCACGACTTTCCCAATACAAAAGTTCACCGGAGATGACTTTTCCCATACAAAAGTTCACCGGAGATGACTTTTCCCATACAAAAGTTCACCGGAGATGACTTTCCCAATACAAAAGTTCACCGGAGATGACTTTCCCAATACAAAAGTTCACCGGAGATGACTTTCCCAATACAAAAGTTCACCGGGCACGACTTTCCCAATACAAAAGTTCACCGGAGATGACTTTTCCCATACAAAAGTTCACCGGAGATGACTTTCCCAATACAAAAGTTCACCGGAGATGACTTTCCCAATACAAAAAGTTCACCGGAGATGACTTTTCCCATACAAAAGTTCACCGGAGATGACTTTTCCCATACAAAAGTTCACCGGAGATGACTTTCCCAATATAAAAGTTCACCGGGCATGACTTTCCCAATACAAAAGTTCACCGGGCACGACTTTCCCAATACAAAAGTTCACCGGAGATGACTTTCCCAATACAAAAGTTCACCGGAGATGACTTTTCCCATACAAAAGTTCACCGGAGATGACTTTCCCAATACAAAAGTTCACCGGAGATGACTTTTCCCATACAAAAGTTCACCGGAGATGACTTTCCCAATATAAAAGTTCACCGGGCATGACTTTCCCAATACAAAAGTTCACCGGGCACGACTTTCCCAATACAAAAGTTCACCGGAGATGACTTTTCCCATACAAAAGTTCACCGGAGATGACTTTCCCAATACAAAAGTTCACCGGAGATGACTTTTCCCATACAAAAGTTCACCGGAGATGACTTTCCCAATACAAAAGTTCACCGGAGATGACTTTTCCCATACAAAAGTTCACCGGAGATGACTTTCCCAATATAAAAGTTCACCGGGCATGACTTTCCCAATACAAAAGTTCACCGGGCACGACTTTCCCATACAAAAGTTCACCGGAGATGACTTTCCCAATACAAAAGTTCACCGGGCACGACTTTCCCAATACAAAAGTTCACCGGAGATGACTTTTCCCATACAAAAGTTCACCGGAGATGACTTTCCCAATACAAAAGTTCACCGGAGATGACTTTTCCCATACAAAAGTTCACCGGAGATGACTTTTCCCATACAAAAGTTCACCGGAGATGACTTTTCCCATACAAAAGTTCACCGGGCATGACTTTCCCAATACAAAAGTTCACCGGGCATGACTTTCCCAATACAAAAGTTCACCGGAGATGACTTTTCCCATACAAAAGTTCACCGGAGATGACTTTTCCCATACAAAAGTTCACCGGAGATGACTTTCCCAATACAAAAGTTCACCGGGCATGACTTTCCCAATACAAAAGTTCACCGGAGATGACTTTCCCAATACAAAAGTTCACCGGAGATGACTTTCCCAATACAAAAGTTCACCGGAGATGACTTTCCCAATACAAAAGTTCACCGGCATGACTTTTCCCATACAAAAGTTCACCGAAGATGACTTTTCCCATACAAAAGTTCACCGGAGATGACTTTCCCAATACAAAAGTTCACCGGAGATGACTTTTCCCATACAAAAGTTCACCGGAGATGACTTTCCCAATACAAAAGTTCACCGGAGATGACTTTTCCCATACAAAAGTTCACCGGAGATGAATTTCTCAATACAAAAGTTCACCGGAGATGACTTTTCCCATACAAAAGTTCACCGGAGATGACTTTTCCCATACAAAAGTTCACCGGAGATGACTTTCCCAATACAAAAGTTCACCGGAGATGACTTTCCCAATACAAAAGTTCACCGGAGATGACTTTCCCAATACAAAAGTTCACCGGAGATGACTTTCCCAATACAAAAGTTCGCCGGAGATGACTTTTCCCATACAAAAGTTCACCGGAGATGACTTTTCACATACAAAAGTTCACCGGAGATGACTTTTCCCATACAAAAGTTCACCGGGCATGACTTTCCCAATACAAAAGTTCACCGGGCACGACTTTCCCAATACAAAAGTTCACCGGAGATGACTTTCCCAATACAAAAGTTCACCGGGCATGACTTTCCCAGTACAAAAGTTCACCGGAGATGACTTTTCCCATACAAAAGTTCACCGGAGATGACTTTCCCAATACAAAAGTTCACCGGAGATGACTTTTCCCATACAAAAGTTCACCGGAGATGACTTTCCCAATACAAAAGTTCACCGGAGATGACTTTCCCAATACAAAAGTTCACCGGAGATGACTTTTCCCATACAAAAGTTCACCGGAGATGACTTTCCCAATACAAAAGTTCACCGGAGATGACTTTTCCCATACAAAAGTTCACCGGAGATGACTTTTCCCATACAAAAGTTCACCGGAGATGACTTTTCCCATACAAAAGTTCACCGGAGATGACTTTCCCAATACAAAAGTTCACCGGAGATGACTTTTCCCATACAAAAGTTCACCGGAGATGACTTTCCCAATACAAAAGTTCACCGGAGATGACTTTTCCCATACAAAAGTTCACCGGGCACGACTTTCCCAATACAAAAGTTCACCGGAGATGACTTTTCCCATACAAAAGTTCACCGGAGATGACTTTCCCAATACAAAAGTTCACCGGAGATGACTTTTCCCATACAAAAGTTCACCGGAGATGACTTTTCCCATACAAAAGTTCACCGGAGATGACTTTCCCAATATAAAAGTTCACCGGGCATGACTTTCCCAATACAAAAGTTCACCGGGCACGACTTTCCCAATACAAAAGTTCACCGGAGATGACTTTTCCCATACAAAAGTTCACCGGAGATGACTTTCCCAATACAAAAGTTCACCGGAGATGACTTTCCCAATACAAAAGTTCACCGGAGATGACTTTTCCCATACAAAAGTTCACCGGAGATGACTTTCCCAATACAAAAGTTCACCGGAGATGACTTTTCCCATACAAAAGTTCACCGGAGATGACTTTTCCCATACAAAAGTTCACCGGAGATGACTTTTCCCATACAAAAGTTCACCGGAGATGACTTTCCCAACACAAAAGTTCACCGGAGATGACTTTTCCCATACAAAAGTTCACCGGAGATGACTTTCCCAATACAAAAGTTCACCGGAGATGACTTTTCCCATACAAAAGTTCACCGGGCACGACTTTCCCAATACAAAAGTTCACCGGAGATGACTTTTCCCATACAAAAGTTCACCGGAGATGACTTTCCCAATACAAAAGTTCACCGGAGATGACTTTTCCCATACAAAAGTTCACCGGAGATGACTTTTCCCATACAAAAGTTCACCGGGAGATGACTTTCCCAATATAAAAGTTCACCGGGCATGACTTTCCCAATACAAAAGTTCACCGGGCACGACTTTCCCAATACAAAAGTTCACCGGAGATGACTTTCCCAATACAAAAGTTCACCGGGCACGACTTTCCCAATACAAAAGTTCACCGGAGATGACTTTTCCCATACAAAAGTTCACCGGAGATGACTTTTCCCATACAAAAGTTCACCGGAGATGACTTTCCCAATACAAAAGTTCACCGGAGATGACTTTCCCAATACAAAAGTTCACCGGAGATGACTTTTCCCATACAAAAGTTCACCGGAGATGACTTTCCCAATACAAAAGTTCACCGGAGATGACTTTTCCCATACAAAAGTTCACCGGAGATGACTTTCCCAATACAAAAGTTCACCGGAGATGACTTTTCCCATACAAAAGTTCACCGGAGATGACTTTCCCAATACAAAAGTTCACCGGAGATGACTTTTCCCATACAAAAGTTCACCGGAGATGACTTTCCCAATACAAAAGTTCACCGGAGATGACTTTCCCAATACAAAAGTTCACCGGAGATGACTTTCCCAATACAAAAGTTCACCGGGCATGACTTTCCCAATACAAAAGTTCACCGGGCATGACTTTCCCAATATAAAAGTTCACCGGAGATGACTTTCCCAATACAAAAGTTCACCGGGCATGACTTTTCCCATACAAAAGTTCACCGGAGATGACTTTCCCAATACAAAAGTTCACCGGAGATGACTTTTCCCATACAAAAGTTCACCGGAGATGACTTTCCCAATATAAAAGTTCACCGGGCATGACTTTCCCAATACAAAAGTTCACCGGGCACGACTTTCCCAATACAAAAGTTCACCGGAGAAGACTTTCCCAATACAAAAGTTCACCGGAGATGACTTTCCCAATACAAAAGTTCACCGGAGATGACTTTTCCCATACAAAAGTTCACCGGAGATGACTTTTCCCATACAAAAGTTCACCGGAGATGACTTTTCCCATACAAAAGTTCACCGGGCATGACTTTCATAATACAAAAGTTCACCGGGCATGACTTTCCCAATACAAAAGTTCACCGGGCATGACTTTCCCAATACAAAAGTTCACCGGAGATGACTTTTCCCATACAAAAGTTCACCGGAGATGACTTTCCCAATACAAAAGTTCACCGGAGATGACTTTTCCCATACAAAAGTTCACCGGAGATGACTTTCCCAATACAAAAGTTCACCGGGCATGTCTTTCCCAATACAAAAGTTCACCGGGCATGACTTTCCCAATACAAAAGTTCACCGGAGATGACTTTTCCCATACAAAAGTTCACCGGAGATGACTTTCCCAATACAAAAGTTCACCGGAGATGACTTTTCCCATACAAAAGTTCACCGGAGATGACTTTTCCCATACAAAAGTTCACCGGAGATGACTTTCCCAATACAAAAGTTCACCGGAGATGACTTTCCCAATACAAAAGTTCACCGGAGATGACTTTTCCCATACAAAAGTTCACCGGAGATGACTTTCCCAATACAAAAGTTCACCGGAGATGACTTTTCCCATACAAAAGTTCACCGGAGATGACTTTCCCAATACAAAAGTTCACCGGAGATGACTTTCCCAATACAAAAGTTCACCGGAGATGACTTTTCCCATACAAAAGTTCACCGGAGATGACTTTCCTAATACAAAAGTTCACCGGAGATGACTTTTCCCATACAAAAGTTCACCGGAGATGACTTTCCCAATACAAAAGTTCACCGGGCATGACTTTCCCAATACAAAAGTTCACCGGGCATGACTTTCCCAATACAAAAGTTCACCGGAGATGACTTTTCCCATACAAAAGTTCACCGGAGATGACTTTCCCAATACAAAAGTTCACCGGAGATGACTTTTATCATACAAAAGTTCACCGGAGATGACTTTCCCAATACAAAAGTACACCGGAGATGACTTTCCCAATACAAAAGTTCACCGGAGATGACTTTCCCAATACAAAAGTTCACCGGGCATGACTTTCCCAATACAAAAGTTCACCGGGCATGACTTTCCCAATATAAAAGTTCACCGGAGATGACTTTCCCAATACAAAAGTTCACCGGGCATGACTTTTCCCATACAAAAGTTCACCGGAGATGACTTTCCCAATACAAAAGTTCACCGGAGATGACTTTTCCCATACAAAAGTTCACCGGAGATGACTTTCCCAATACAAAAGTTCACCGGAGATGACTTTTCCCATACAAAAGTTCACCGGAGATGACTTTTCCCATACAAAAGTTCACCAGAGATGACTTTCCCAATACAAAAGTTCACCGGAGATGACTTTCCCAATACAAAAGTTCACCTGAGATGGCTTTTCCCATACAAAAGTTCACCGGGCATGACTTTTCCCAATACAAAAGTTCACCGGAGATGACTTTTCCCATACAAAAGTTCACCGGAGATGACTTTCCCAATACAAAAGTTCACCGGGCATGACTTTTCCCATACAAAAGTTCACCGGAGATGACTTTTCCCATACAAAAGTTCCCCGGAGATGACTTTTCCCATACAAAAGTTCACCGGAGATGAATTTCCCAATACAAAAGTTCACCGGAGATGACTTTTCCCATACAAAAGTTCACCGGAGATGACTTTTCCCATACAAAAGTTCACCGGAGATGACTTTCCCATACAAAAGTTCACCGGAGATGACTTTTCCCATACAAAAGTTCACCGGGCATGACTTTCCCAATACAAAAGTTCACCGGGCACGACTTTCCCAATACAAAAGTTCACCGGAGATGACTTTCCCAATACAAAAGTTCACCGGGCACGACTTTCCCAATACAAAAGTTCACCGGAGATGACTTTTCCCATAAAAAAGTTCACCGGAGATGACTTTTCCCATACAAAAGTTCACCGGAGATGACTTTCCCAATACAAAAGTTCACCGGAGATGACTTTCCCAATACAAAAGTTCACCGGAGATGACTTTTCCCATACAAAAGTTCACCGGAGATGACTTTCCCAATACAAAAGTTCACCGGAGATGACTTTTCCCATACAAAAGTTCACCGGAGATGACTTTCCCAATACAAAAGTTCACCGGAGATGACTTTTCCCATACAAAAGTTCACCGGAGATGACTTTCCCAATACAAAAGTTCACCGGAGATGACTTTCCCAATACAAAAGTTCACCGGAGATGACTTTCCCAATACAAAAGTTCACCGGGCATGACTTTCCCAATACAAAAGTTCACCGGGCATGACTTTCCCAATATAAAAGTTCACCGGAGATGACTTTCCCAATACAAAAGTTCACCGGGCATGACTTTTCCCATACAAAAGTTCACCGGAGATGACTTTCCCAATACAAAAGTTCACCGGAGATGACTTTTCCCATACAAAAGTTCACCGGAGATGACTTTCCCAATATAAAAGTTCACCGGGCATGACTTTCCCAATACAAAAGTTC
The DNA here is from genome assembly GCF_047663935.1 of Musca autumnalis. Taxonomy (NCBI): domain Eukaryota; kingdom Metazoa; phylum Arthropoda; class Insecta; order Diptera; family Muscidae; genus Musca; species Musca autumnalis. The sequence continues at coordinate 10,469 of NW_027412343.1, forward strand.
ACCGGGCACGACTTTCCCAATACAAAAGTTCACCGGAGAAGACTTTCCCAATACAAAAGTTCACCTGGCACGACTTTCCCAATACAAAAGTTCACCGGAGATGACTTTTCCCATACAAAAGTTCACCGGAGATGACTTTCCCAATACAAAAGTTCACCGGAGATGACTTTCCCAATACAAAAGTTCACCGGAGATGACTTTTCCCATACAAAAGTTCACCGGAGATGACTTTTCCCATACAAAAGTTCACCGGAGATGACTTTTCCCATACAAAAGTTCACCGGGCATGACTTTCCCAATACAAAAGTTCACCGGGCATGACTTTCCCAATACAAAAGTTCACCGGGCATGACTTTCCCAATACAAAAGTTCACCGGAGATGACTTTTCCCATACAAAAGTTCACCGGAGATGACTTTCCCAATACAAAAGTTCACCGGAGATGACTTTTCCCATACAAAAGTTCACCGGAGATGACTTTCCCAATACAAAAGTTCACCGGGCATGACTTTCCCAATACAAAAGTTCACCGGGCATGACTTTCCCAATACAAAAGTTCACCGGAGATGACTTTTCCCATACAAAAGTTCACCGGAGATGACTTTCCCAATACAAAAGTTCACCGGAGATGACTTTTCCCATACAAAAGTTCACCGGAGATGACTTTTCCCATACAAAAGTTCACCGGAGATGACTTTCCCAATACAAAAGTTCACCGGAGATGACTTTCCCAATACAAAAGTTCACCGGAGATGACTTTTCCCATACAAAAGTTCACCGGAGATGACTTTCCCAATACAAAAGTTCACCGGAGATGACTTTTCCCATACAAAAGTTCACCGGAGATGACTTTCCCAATACAAAAGTTCACCGGAGATGACTTTCCCAATACAAAAGTTCACCGGAGATGACTTTTCCCATACAAAAGTTCACCGGAGATGACTTTCCCAATACAAAAGTTTACCGGAGATGACTTTTCCCATACAAAAGTTCACCGGAGATGACTTTCCCAATACAAAAGTTCACCGGGCATGACTTTCCCAATACAAAAGTTCACCGGGCATGACTTTCCCAATACAAAAGTTCACCGGAGATGACTTTTCCCATACAAAAGTTCACCGGAGATGACTTTCCCAATACAAAAGTTCACCGGAGATGACTTTTATCATACAAAAGTTCACCGGAGATGACTTTCCCAATACAAAAGTACACCGGAGATGACTTTCCCAATACAAAAGTTCACCGGAGATGACTTTCCCAATACAAAAGTTCACCGGGCATGACTTTCCCAATACAAAAGTTCACCGGGCATGACTTTCCCAATATAAAAGTTCACCGGAGATGACTTTCCCAATACAAAAGTTCACCGGGCATGACTTTTCCCATACAAAAGTTCACCGGAGATGACTTTCCCAATACAAAAGTTCACCGGAGATGACTTTTCCCATACAAAAGTTCACCGGAGATGACTTTCCCAATACAAAAGTTCACCGGAGATGACTTTTCCCATACAAAAGTTCACCGGAAATGACTTTTCCCATACAAAAGTTCACCGGAGATGACTTTCCCAATACAAAAGTTCACCGGAGATGACTTTCCCAATACAAAAGTTCACCGGAGATGACTTTTCCCATACAAAAGTTCACCGGAGATGACTTTTCCCATACAAAAGTTCACCGGAGATGACTTTCCCAATACAAAAGTTCACCGGGCATGACTTTCCCAATACAAAAGTTCACCGGAGATGACTTTTCCCATACAAAAGTTCACCGGAGATGACTTTCCCAATACAAAAGTTCACCGGGCATGACTTTTCCCATACAAAAGTTCACCGGAGATGACTTTTCCCATACAAAAGTTCACCGGAGATGACTTTTCCCATACAAAAGTTCACCGGAGATGACTTTCCCAATACAAAAGTTCACCGGGCATGACTTTCCCAATACAAAAGTTCACCGGGCATGACTTTCCCAATACAAAAGTTCACCGGGCATGACTTTCCCAATACAAAAGTTCACCGGAGATGACTTTCCCAATACAAAAGTTCACCGGAGATGACTTTTCCCATACAAAAGTTCACCGGAGATGACTTTTCCCATACAAAAGTTCACCGGAGATGACTTTCCCATACAAAAGTTCACCGGAGATGACTTTCCCAATACAAAAGTTCACTGGAGATGACTTTTCCCATACAAAAGTTCACCGGGCATGACTTTCCCAATACAAAAGTTCACCGGAGATGACTTTTCCCATACAAAAGTTCACCGGAGATGACTTTTCCCATACAAAAGTTCACCGGAGATGACTTTTCCCATACAAAAGTTCACCGGGCATGACTTTCCCAATACAAAAGTTCACCGGAGATGACTTTTCCCATACAAAAGTTCACCGGAGATGACTTTCCCAATACAAAAGTTCACCGGAGATGACTTTTCCCATACAAAAGTTCACCGGAGATGACTTTCCCAATACAAAAGTTCACCGGGCATGACTTTCCCAATACAAAAGTTCACCGGGCATGACTTTCCCAATACAAAAGTTCACCGGAGATGACTTTTCCCATACAAAAGTTCACCGGAGATGACTTTCCCAATACAAAAGTTCACCGGAGATGACTTTTCCCATACAAAAGTTCACCGGAGATGACTTTTTCCATACAAAATTTCACCGGAGATGACTTTCCCAATACAAAAGTTCACCGGAGATGACTTTCCCAATACAAAAGTTCACCGGAGATGACTTTTCCCATACAAAAGTTCACCGGAGATGACTTTCCCAATACAAAAGTTCACCGGAGATGACTTTTCCCATACAAAAGTTCACCGGAGATGACTTTCCCAATACAAAAGTTCACCGGAGATGACTTTCCCAATACAAAAGTTCACCGGGCATGACTTTCCCAATACAAAAGTCACCGGGCATGACTTTCCCAATACAAAAGTTCACCGGAGATGACTTTTCTCATACAAAAGTTCACCGGAGATGACTTTCCCAATACAAAAGTTCACCGGAGATGACTTTTCCCATACAAAAGTTCACCGGAGATGACTTTCCCAATACAAAAGTTCACCGGAGATGACTTTCCCAATACAAAAGTTCACCGGAGATGACTTTTTCCATACAAAAGTTCACCGGAGATGACTTTTCCCATACAAAAGTTCACCGGAGATGACTTTTCCCATACAAAAGTTCACCGGGCATGACTTTCCCAATACAAAAGTTCACCGGAGATGACTTTCCCAATACAAAAGTTCACCGGGCATGACTTTCCCAATACAAAAGTTCACCGGAGATGACTTTCCCAATACAAAAGTTCACCGGAGATGACTTTCCAAATACAAAAGTTCACCGGAGATGACTTTCCCAATACAAAAGTTCACCGGAGATGACTTTTCCCATACAAAAGTTCACCGGAGATGACTTTCCCAATACAAAAGTTCACCGGAGATGACTTTCCCAATACAAAAGTTCACCGGGCATGACTTTCCCAATACAAAAGTTCACCGGGCATGACTTTCCCAATACAAAAGTTCACCGGAGATGACTTTCCCAATACAAAAGTTCACCGGAGATGACTTTCCCAATACAAAAGTTCACCGGAGATGACTTTTCCCATACCAAAGTTCACCGGAGATGACTTTCCCAATACAAAAGTTCACCGGAGATGACTTTTCCCATACAAAAGATCACCGGAGATGACTTTCCCAATACAAAAGTTCACCGGAGATGACTTTTCCCAATACAAAAGTTCACCGGAGATGACTTTTCCCATACAAAAGTTCACCGGAGATGACTTTCCCAATACAAAAGTTCACCGGAGATGACTTTCCCAATACAAAAGTTCACCGGAGATGACTTTCCCAATACAAAAGTTCACCGGAGATGACTTTCCCAATACAAAAGTTCACCGGAGATGACTTTCCCAATACAAAAGTTCACCGGAGATGACTTTCCCAATACAAAAGTTCACCGGAGATGACTTTCCCAATACAAAAGTTCACCGGGCATGACTTTCCCAATACAAAAGTTCACCGGAGATGACTTTTCCCATACAAAAGTTCACCGGGCATGACTTTCCCAATACAAAAGTTCACCGGGCATGACTTTCCCAATACAAAAGTTCAACGAGCATGACTTTCCCAATACAAAAGTTCACCGGAGATGACTTTCCCAATACAAAAGTTCACCGGAGATGACTTTTCCCATACAAAAGTTCACCGGAGATGACTTTCCCAATACAAAAGTTCACCGGAGATGACTTTCCCAATACAAAAGTTCACCGGGCATGACTTTCCCAATACAAAAGTTCACCGGAGATGACTTTTCCCATACAAAAGTTCACCGGAGATGACTTTCCCAATACAAAAGTTCACCGGAGATGACTTTCCCAATATAAAAGTTCACCGGGCATGACTTTCCCAATACAAAAGTTCACCGGGCATGACTTTCCCAATACAAAAGTTCACCGGAGATGACTTTCCCAATATAAAAGTTCACCGGGCATGACTTTCCCAATACAAAAGTTCACCGGAGATGACTTTCCCAATACAAAAGTTCACCGGAGATGACTTTCCCAATATAAAAGTTCACCGGGCATGACTTTCCCAATACAAAAGTTCACCGGGCACGACTTTCCCAATACAAAAGTTCACCGGAGATGACTTTCCCAATACAAAAGTTCACCGGGCACGACTTTCCCAATACAAAAGTTCACCGGAGATGACTTTTCCCATACAAAAGTTCACCGGAGATGACTTTCCCAATACAAAAGTTCACCGGAGATGACTTTTCCCATACAAAAGTTCACCGGAGATGACTTTTCCCATACAAAAGTTCACCGGAGATGACTTTTCCCATACAAAAGTTCACCGGGCATGACTTTCCCAATACAAAAGTTCACCGGGCATGACTTTCCCAATACAAAAGTTCACCGGGCATGACTTTCCCAATACAAAAGTTCACCGGGCATGACTTTCCCAATACAAAAGTTCACCGGGCATGACTTTCCCAATACAAAAGTTCACCGGAGATGACTTTTCCCATACAAAAGTTCACCGGAGATGACTTTCCCAATACAAAAGTTCACCGGAGATGACTTTTCCCATACAAAAGTTCACCGGGCATGACTTTCCCAATACAAAAGTTCACCGGAGATGACTTTTCCCATACAAAAGTTCACCGGAGATGACTTTCCCAATACAAAAGTTCACCGGAGATGACTTTCCCAATACAAAAGTTCACCGGGCACGATTTTCCCAATACAAAAGTTCACCGGAGATGACTTTTCCCATACAAAAGTTCACCGGAGATGACTTTCCCAATACAAAAGTTCACCGGAGATGACTTTTCCCATACAAAAGTTCACCGGAGATGACTTTTCCCATACAAAAGTTCACCGGAGATGACTTTTCCCATACAAAAGTTCACCGGGCATGACTTTCCCAATACAAAAGTTCACCGGGCATGACTTTCCCAATACAAAAGTTCACCGGAGATGACTTTCCCAATACAAAAGTTCACCGGAGATGACTTTCCCAATACAAAAGTTCACCGGAGATGACTTTCCTAATATAAAAGTTCACCGGGCATGACTTTCCCAATACAAAAGTTCACCGGAGATGACTTTTCCCATACAAAAGTTCACCGGAGATGACTTTTCCCATACAAAAGTTCACCGGAGATGACTTTCCCAATACAAAAGTTCACCGGAGATGACTTTCCCAATACAAAAGTTCACCGGAGATGACTTTCCCAATACAAAAGTTCACCGGAGATGACTTTTCCCATACAAAAGTTCACCGGGCATGACTTTCCCAATACAAAAGTTCACCGGAGATGACTTTTCCCATACAAAAGTTCACCGGAGATGACTTTCCCAATACAAAAGTTCACCGGAGATGACTTTCCCAATACAAAATTTCACCGGAGATGACTTTCCCAATACAAAAGTTCACCGGAGATGACTTTCCCAATACAAAAGTTCACCGGAGATGACTTTCCCAATACAAAAGTTCACCGGAGATGACTTTCCCAATACAAAAGTTCACCGGAGATGACTTTTCCCATACAAAAGTTCACCGGAGATGACTTTCCCAATACAAAAGTTCACCGGAGATGACTTTTCCCATACAAAAGTTCACCGGAGATGACTTTCCCAATACAAAAGTTCACCGGAGATGACTTTTCCCATACAAAAGTTCACCGGAGATGACTTTCCCAATACAAAAGTTCACCGGAGATGACTTTTCCAATACAAAAGTTCACCGGAGATGACTTTCCCAATACAAAAGTTCACCGGAGATGACTTTCCCAATATAAAAGTTCACCGGGCATGACTTTCCCAATACAAAAGTTCACCGGAGATGACTTTCCCAATACAAAAGTTCACCGGAGATGATTTCTCCCATACAAAAGTTCACCGGAGATGACTTTCCCAATACAAAAGTTCACCGGAGATGACTTTCCCAATACAAAAGTTCACCGGAGATGACTTTCCCAATATAAAAGTTCACCGGGCATGACTTTCCCAATACAAAAGTTTACCGGGCATGACTTTTCCCATACAAAAGTTCACCGGAGATGACTTTCCCAATACAAAAGTTCACCGGAGATGACTTTCCCAATACAAAAGTTCACCGGGCACGACTTTCCCAATACAAAAGTTCACCGGAGATGACTTTCCCAATACAAAAGTTCACCGGGCACGACTTTCCCAATACAAAAGTTCACCGGAGATGACTTTTCCCATACAAAAGTTCACCGGAGATGACTTTTCCCATACAAAAGTTCACCGGAGATGACTTTTCCCATACAAAAGTTCACCGGAGATGACTTTCCCAATACAAAAGTTCACCGGAGATGACTTTTCCCATACAAAAGTTCACCGGAGATGACTTTCCCAATACAAAAGTTCACAGGGCACGACTTTCCCAATACAAAAGTTCACCGAGCATGACTTTCCCAATACAAAAGTTCACCGGAGATGACTTTTCCCATACAAAAGTTCACCGGAGATGACTTTCCCAATACAAAAGTTCACCGGAGATGACTTTTCCCATACAAAAGTTCACCGGAGATGACTTTCCCAATACAAAAGTTCACCGGAGATGACTTTTCCCATACAAAAGTTCACCGGGCATGACTTTCCCAATACAAAAGTTCACCGGGCATGACTTTCCCAATACAAAAGTTCACCGGAGATGACTTTTCCCATACAAAAGTTCACAGGAGATGACTTTCCCAATACAAAAGTTCACCGGAGATGATTTTCCCATACAAAAGTTCACCGGAGATGACTTTTCCCATACAAAAGTTCACCGGAGATGACTTTCCCAATACAAAAGTTCACCGGAGATGACTTTCCCAATACAAAAGTTCACCCGAGATGACTTTTCCCATACAAAAGTTCACCGGAGATGACTTTCCCAATACAAAAGTTCACCGGAGATGACTTTTCCCATACAAAAGTTCACCGGAGATGACTTTCCCAATACAAAAGTTCACCGGAGATGACTTTCCCAATACAAAAGTTCACCGGAGATGACTTTTCCCATACAAAAGTTCACCGGAGATGACTTTCCCAATACAAAAGTTCACCGGAGATGACTTTTCCCATACAAAAGTTCACCGGAGATGACTTTCCCAATACAAAAGTTCACCGGGCATGACTTTCCCAATACAAAAGTTCACTGGGCATGACTTTCCCAATACAAAAGTTCACCGGAGATGACTTTTCCCATACAAAAGTTCACCGGAGATGACTTTCCCAATACAAAAGTTCACCGGAGATGACTTTTCCCATACAAAAGTTCACCGGAGATGACTTTCCCAATACAAAAGTACACCGGAGATGACTTTCCCAATACAAAAGTTCACCGGAGATGACTTTCCCAATACAAAAGTTCACCGGGCATGACTTTCCCAATACAAAAGTTCACCGGGCATGACTTTCCCAATATAAAAGTTCACCGGAGATGACTTTCCCAATACAAAAGTTCACCGGGCATGACTTTTCCCATACAAAAGTTCACCGGAGATGACTTTCCCAATACAAAAGTTCACCGGAGATGACTTTTCCCATACAAAAGTTCACCGGAGATGACTTTCCCAATACAAAAGTTCACCGGAGATGACTTTTCCCATACAAAAGTTCACCGGAGATGACTTTTCCCATACAAAAGTTCACCGGAGATGACTTTCCCAATACAAAAGTTCACCGGAGATGACTTTCCCAATACAAAAGTTCACCGGAGATGACTTTTCCCATACAAAAGTTCACCGGAGATGACTTTTCCCATACAAAAGTTCACCGGAGATGACTTTCCAATACAAAAGTTCACCGGGCATGACTTTCCCAATACAAAAGTTCACCGGAGATGACTTTTCCCATACAAAAGTTCACCTGAGATGACTTTCCCAATACAAAAGTTCACCGGGCATGACTTTTCCCATACAAAAGTTCACCGGAGATGACTTTTCCCATACAAAAGTTCACCGGAGATGACTTTTCCCATACAAAAGTTCACCGGAGATGACTTTCCCAATACAAAAGTTCACCGGGCATGACTTTCCCAATACAAAAGTTCACCGGGCATGACTTTCCCAATACAAAAGTTCACCGGGCATGACTTTCCCAATACAAAAGTTCACCGGACATGACTTTCCCAATACAAAAGTTCACCGGAGATGACTTTTCCCATACAAAAGTTCATCGGAGATGACTTTTCCCATACAAAAGTTCACCGGAGATGACTTTCCCATACAAAAGTTCACCGGAGATGACTTTCCCAATACAAAAGTTCACCGGAGATGACTTTTCCCATACAAAAGTTCACCGGGCATGACTTTCCCAATACAAAAGTTCACCGGAGATGACTTTTCCCATACAAAAGTTCACCGGAGATGACTTTTCCCATACAAAAGTTCACCGGAGATGACTTTTCCCATACAAAAGTTCACCGGGCATGACTTTCCCAATACAAAAGTTCACCGGAGATGACTTTTCCCATACAAAAGTTCACCGGAGATGACTTTCCCAATACAAAAGTTCAACGGAGATGACTTTTCCCATACAAAAGTTCACCGGAGATGACTTTCCCAATACAAAAGTTCACCGGGCATGACTTTCCCAATACAAAAGTTCACCGGGCATGACTTTCCCAATACAAAAGATCACCGGAGATGACTTTTCCCATACAAAAGTTCACCGGAGATGACTTTCCCAATACAAAAGTTCACCGGAGATGACTTTTCCCATACAAAAGTTCACCGGAGATGACTTTTTCCATACAAAAGTTCACCGGAGATGACTTTCCCAATACAAAAGTTCACCGGAGATGACTTTCCCAATACAAAAGTTCACCGGAGATGACTTTTCCCATACAAAAGTTCACCGGAGATGACTTTCCCAATACAAAAGTTCACCGGAGATGACTTTTCCCATACAAAAGTTCACCGGAGATGACTTTCCCAATACAAAAGTTCACCGGAGATGACTTTCCCAATACAAAAGTTCACCGGGCATGACTTTCCCAATACAAAAGTTCACCGGGCATGACTTTCCCAATACAAAAGTTCACCGGAGATGACTTTTCTCATACAAAAGTTCACCGGAGATGACTTTCCCAATACAAAAGTTCACCGGAGATGACTTTTCCCATACAAAAGTTCACCGGAGATGACTTTCCCAATACAAAAGTTCACCGGAGATGAGTTTCCCAATACAAAAGTTCACCGGAGATGACTTTTCCCATACAAAAGTTCACCGGAGATGACTTTCCCAATACAAAAGTTCACCGGAGATGACTTTCCCAATACAAAAGTTCACCGGAGATGACTTTCCCAATACAAAAGTTCACCGGAGATGACTTTTCCCATACAAAAGTTCACCGGAGATGACTTTCCCAATACAAAAGTTCACCGGAGATGACTTTTCCCATACAAAAGTTCACCGGAGATGACTTTCCCAATACAAAAGTTCACCGGAGATGACTTTTCCCATACAAAAGTTCACCGGAGATGACTTTTCCCATACAAAAGTTCACCGGAGATGACTTTTCCCATACAAAAGTTCACCGGGCATGACTTTCCCAATACAAAAGTTCACCGGAGATGACTTTCCCAATACAAAAGTTCACCGGGCATGACTTTCCCAATACAAAAGTTCACCGGAGATGACTTTCCCAATACAAAAGTTCACCGGAGATGACTTTCCCAATACAAAAGTTCACCGGAGATGACTTTCCCAATACAAAAGTTCACCGGAGATGACTTTTCCCATACAAAAGTTCACCGGAGATGACTTTCCCAGTACAAAAGTTCACCGGAGATGACTTTCCCAATACAAAAGTTCACCGGGCATGACTTTCCCAATACAAAAGTTCACCGGGCATGACTTTCCCAATACAAAAGTTCACCGGAGATGACTTTCCCAATACAAAAGTTCACCGGAGATGACTTTCCCAATACAAAAGTTCACCGGAGATGACTTTTCCCATACAAAAGTTCACCGGAGATGACTTTCCCAATACAAAAGTTCACCGGAGATGACTTTTCCCATACAAAAGTTCACCGGAGATGACTTTCCCAATACAAAAGTTCACCGGAGATGACTTTTCCCAATACAAAAGTTCACCGGAGATGACTTTTCCCATACAAAAGTTCACCGGAGATGACTTTCCCAATACAAAAGTTCACCGGAGATGACTTTCCCAATACAAAAGTTCACCGGAGATGACTTTCCCAATACAAAAGTTCACCGGAGATGAATTTCCCAATACAAAAGTTCACCGGAGATGACTTTCCCAATACAAAAGTTCACCGGGCATGACTTTCCCAATACAAAAGTTCACCGGAGATGACTTTTCCCATACAAAAGTTCACCGGGCATGACTTTCCCAATACAAAAGTTCACCGGGCATGACTTTCCCAATACAAAAGTTCACCGGGCATGACTTTCCCAATACAAAAGTTCACCGGAGATGACTTTCCCAATACAAAAGTTCACCGGAGATGACTTTTCCCATACAAAAGTTCACCGGAGATGACTTTCCCAATACAAAAGTTCACCGGAGATGACTTTCCCAATACAAAAGTTCACCGGGCATGACTTTCCCAATACAAAAGTTCACCGGAGATGACTTTTCCCATACAAAAGTTCACCGGAGATGACTTTCCCAATACAAAAGTTCACCGGAGATGACTTTCCCAATATAAAAGTTCACCGGGCATGACTTTCCCAATACAAAAGTTCACCGGGCATGACTTTCCCAATACAAAAGTTCACCGGAGATGACTTTCCCAATATAAAAGTTCACCGGGCATGACTTTCCCAATACAAAAGTTCACCGGAGATGACTTTCCCAATACAAAAGTTCACCGGAGATGACTTTCCCAATATAAAAGTTCACCGGGCATGACTTTCGCAATACAAAAGTTCACCGGGCACGACTTTCCCAATACAAAAGTTCACCGGAGATGACTTTCCCAATACAAAAGTTCACCGGGCACGACTTTCCCAATACAAAAGTTCACCGGAGATGACTTTTCCCATACAAAAGTTCACCGGAGATGACTTTACCAATACAAAAGTTCACCGGAGATGACTTTTCCCATACAAAAGTTCACCGGAGATGACTTTTCCCATACAAAAGTTCACCGGAGATGACTTTTCCCATACAAAAGTTCACCGGGCATGACTTTCCCAATACAAAAGTTCACCGGGCATGACTTTCCCAATACAAAAGTTCACCGGGCATGACTTTCCCAATACAAAAGTTCACCGGAGATGACTTTTCCCATACAAAAGTTCACCGGAGATGACTTTCCCAATACAAAAGTTCTCCGGAGATGACTTTCCCAATACAAAAGTTCACCGGGCATGACTTTCCCAATACAAAAGTTCACCGGGCATGACTTTCCCAATACAAAAGTTCACCGGAGATGACTTTTCCCATACAAAAGTTCACCGGAGATGACTTTTCCCATACAAAAGTTCACCGGAGATGACTTTCCCAATACAAAAGTTCACCGGAGATGACTTTTCCCATACAAAAGTTCACCGGAGATGACTTTCCCAATACAAAAGTTCACCGGAGATGACTTTTCCAATACAAAAGTTCACCGGAGATGACTTTCCCAATACAAAAGTTCACCGGAGATGACTTTCCCAATATAAAAGTTCACCGGGCATGACTTTCCCAATACAAAAGTTCACCGGGCATGACTTTCCCAATACAAAAGTTCACCGGAGATGACTTTTCCCATACAAAAGTTCACCGGAGATGACTTTCCCAATACAAAAGTTCTCCGGAGATGACTTTCCCAATACAAAAGTTCACCGGGCATGACTTTCCCAATACAAAAGTTCACCGGAGATGACTTTCCCAATACAAAAGTTCACCGGAGATGACTTTTCCCATACAAAAGTTCACCGGGCATGACTTTCCCAATACAAAAGTTCACCGGGCATGACTTTCCCAATACAAAAGTTCACCGGAGATGACTTTTCCCATACAAAAGTTCACCGGAGATGACTTTCCCAATACAAAAGTTCACCGGAGATGACTTTCCCAATACAAAAGTTCACCGGAGATGACTTTCCCAATACAAAAGTTCACCGGAGATGACTTTCCCAATACAAAAGTTCACCGGAGATGACTTTCCCAATACAAAAGTTCACCGGAGATGACTTTTCCCATACAAAAGTTCACCGGAGATGACTTTCCCAATACAAAAGTTCACCGGAGATGACTTTTCCCATACAAAAGTTCACCGGAGATGACTTTCCCAATACAAAAGTTCACCGGAGATGACTTTTCCAATACAAAAGTTCACCGGAGATGACTTTCCCAATACAAAAGTTCACCGGAGATGACTTTCCCAATATAAAAGTTCACCGGGCATGACTTTCCCAATACAAAAGTTCACCGGAGATGACTTTCCCAATACAAAAGTTCACCGGAGATGATTTCTCCCATACAAAAGTTCACCGGAGATGACTTTCCCAATACAAAAGTTCACCGGAGATGACTTTCCCAATACAAAAGTTCACCGGAGATGACTTTCCCAATATAAAAGTTCACCGGGCATGACTTTCCCAATACAAAAGTTCACCGGGCATGACTTTTCCCATACAAAAGTTCACCGGAGATGACTTTCCCAATACAAAAGTTCACCGGATATGACTTTCCCAATACAAAAGTTCACCGGGCACGACTTTCCCAATACAAAAGTTCACCGGAGATGACTTTCCCAATACAAAAGTTCACCGGGCACGACTTTCCCAATACAAAAGTTCACCGGAGATGACTTTTCCCATACAAAAGTTCACCGGAGATGACTTTTCCCATACAAAAGTTCACCGGAGATGACTTTTCCCATACAAAAGTTCACCGGAGATGACTTTCCCAATACAAAAGTTCACCGGAGATGACTTTTCCCATACAAAAGTTCACCGGAGATGACTTTCCCAATACAAAAGTTCACCGGGCACGACTTTCCCAATACAAAAGTTCACCGGGCATGACTTTCCCAATACAAAAGTTCACCGGAGATGACTTTTCCCATACAAAAGTTCACCGGAGATGACTTTCCCAATACAAAAGTTCACCGGAGATGACTTTTCCCATACAAAAGTTCACCGGAGATGACTTTTCCAATACAAAAGTTCACCGGAGATGACTTTTCCCATACAAAAGTTCACCGGGCATGACTTTCCCAATACAAAAGTTCACCGGGCATGACTTTCCCAATACAAAAGTTCACCGGAGATGACTTTTCCCATACAAAAGTTCACCGGAGATGACTTTCCCAATACAAAAGTTCACCGGAGATGACTTTTCCCATACAAAAGTTCACCGGAGATGACTTTCCCAATACAAAAGTTCACCGGAGATGACTTTTCCCATACAAAATTCACCGGAGATGACTTTCCCAATACAAAAGTTCACCGGGCACGACTTTCCCAATACAAAAGTTCACCGGGCATGACTTTCCCAATACAAAAGTTCACCGGAGATGACTTTTCCCATACAAAAGTTCACCGGATATGACTTTCCCAATACAAAAGTTCACCGGAGATGACTTTTCCCATACAAAAGTTCACCGGAGATGACTTTCCCAATACAAAAGTTCACCGGAGATGATTTTTCCCATACAAAAGTTCACCGGGCATGACTTTCCCAATACAAAAGTTCACCGGGCATGACTTTCCCAATACAAAAGTTCACCGGAGATGACTTTTCCCATACAAAAGTTCACCGGAGATGACTTTCCCAATACAAAAGTTCACCGGAGATGACTTTCCCAATACAAAAGTTCACCGGAGATGACTTTTCCCATACAAAAGTTCACCGGAGATGACTTTCCCAATACAAAAGTTCACCGGAGATGACTTTTCCCATACAAAAGTTCACCGGGCATGACTTTCCCAATACAAAAGTTCACCGGAGATGACTTTTCCCATACAAAAGTTCACCGGAGATGACTTTCCCAATACAAAAGTTCACCGGAGATGACTTTTCCCATACAAAAGTTCACCGGAATGACTTTCCCAATACAAAAGTTCACCGGAGATGACTTTTCCCATACAAAAGTTCACCGGAGATGACTTTTCCCATACAAAAGTTCACCGGAGATGACTTTCCCAATACAAAAGTTCACCGGAGATGACTTTTCCCATACAAAAGTTCACCGGAGATGACTTTCCCAATACAAAAGTTCACCGGAGATGACTTTTCCCATACAAAAGTTCACCGGAGATGACTTTTCCCATACAAAAGTTCACCGGAGATGACTTTCCCATACAAAAGTTCACCGGAGATGACTTTCCCAGTACAAAAGTTCACCGGAGATGACTTTTCCCATACAAAAGTTCACCGGAGATGACTTTCCCAATACAAAAGTTCACCGGAGATGACTTTCCCAATACAAAAGTTCACCGGAGATGACTTTCCCAATACAAAAGTTCACCGGGCATGACTTTCCCAATACAAAAGTTCACCGGGCATGACTTTCCCAATATAAAAGTTCACCGGAGATGACTTTCCCAATACAAAAGTTCACCGGGCATGACTTTTCCCATACAAAAGTTCACCGGAGATGACTTTCCCAATACAAAAGTTCACCGGAGATGACTTTTCCCATACAAAAGTTCACCGGAGATGACTTTCCCAATACAAAAGTTCACCGGAGATGACTTTTCCCATACAAAAGTTCACCGGAGATGACTTTCCCAATACAAAAGTTCACCGGAGATGACTTTTCCCATACAAAAGTTCACCGGAGATGACTTTCCCAATACAAAAGTTCACCGGAGATGACTTTTGCCATACAAAAGTTCACCGGAGATGACTTTCCCAATACAAAAGTTC
Source organism: Musca autumnalis (assembly GCF_047663935.1). Classification (NCBI taxonomy): domain Eukaryota; kingdom Metazoa; phylum Arthropoda; class Insecta; order Diptera; family Muscidae; genus Musca; species Musca autumnalis. The sequence goes on from NW_027412343.1 coordinate 25,839, forward strand.
ACCGGGCACGACTTTCCCAATACAAAAGTTCACCGGGCATGACTTTCCCAATACAAAAGTTCACCGGAGATGACTTTTCCCATACAAAAGTTCACCGGATATGACTTTCCCAATACAAAAGTTCACCGGAGATGACTTTTCCCATACAAAAGTTCACCGGAGATGACTTTCCCAATACAAAAGTTCACCGGAGATGACTTTTCCCATACAAAAGTTCACCGGGCATGACTTTCCCAATACAAAAGTTCACCGGGCATGACTTTCCCAATACAAAAGTTCACCGGAGATGACTTTTCCCATACAAAAGTTCACCGGAGATGACTTTCCCAATACAAAAGTTCACCGGAGATGACTTTCCCAATACAAAAGTTCACCGGAGATGACTTTTCCCATACAAAAGTTCACCGGAGATGACTTTCCCAATACAAAAGTTCACCGGAGATGACTTTTCCCATACAAAAGTTCACCGGGCATGACTTTCCCAATACAAAAGTTCACCGGAGATGACTTTTCCCATACAAAAGTTCACCGGAGATGACTTTCCCAATACAAAAGTTCACCGGAGATGACTTTTCCCATACAAAAGTTCACCGGAATGACTTTCCCAATACAAAAGTTCACCGGAGATGACTTTTCCCATACAAAAGTTCACCGGAGATGACTTTTCCCATACAAAAGTTCACCGGAGATGACTTTCCCAATACAAAAGTTCACCGGAGATGACTTTTCCCATACAAAAGTTCACCGGAGATGACTTTCCCAATACAAAAGTTCACCGGAGATGACTTTTCCCATACAAAAGTTCACCGGAATGACTTTCCCAATACAAAAGTTCACCGGAGATGACTTTTCCCATACAAAAGTTCACCGGAGATGACTTTTCCCATACAAAAGTTCACCGGAGATGACTTTCCCAATACAAAAGTTCACCGGAGATGACTTTTCCCATACAAAAGTTCACCGGAGATGACTTTCCCAATACAAAAGTTCACCGGAGATGACTTTCCCAATACAAAAGTTCACCGGAGATGACTTTTCCCAATACAAAAGTTCACCGGGCATGACTTTCCCAATACAAAAGTTCACCGGGCATGACTTTCCCAATATAAAAGTTCACCGGAGATGACTTTCCCAATACAAAAGTTCACCGGGCATGACTTTTCCCATACAAAAGTTCACCGGAGATGACTTTCCCAATACAAAAGTTCACCGGAGATGACTTTTCCCATACAAAAGTTCACCGGAGATGACTTTCCCAATACAAAAGTTCACCGGAGATGACTTTTCCCATACAAAAGTTCACCGGAGATGACTTTCCCAATACAAAAGTTCACCGGAGATGACTTTTCCCATACAAAAGTTCACCGGAGATGACTTTCCCAATACAAAAGTTCACCGGAGATGACTTTTCCCATACAAAAGTTCACCGGAGATGACTTTCCCAATACAAAAGTTCACCGGAGATGACTTTTCCCATACAAAAGTTCACCGGAGATGACTTTTCCCATACAAAAGTTCACCGGAGATGACTTTCCCATACAAAAGTTCACCGGAGATGACTTTCCCAGTACAAAAGTTCACCGGAGATGACTTTTCCCATACAAAAGTTCACCGGAGATGACTTTCCCAATACAAAAGTTCACCGGAGATGACTTTCCCAATACAAAAGTTCACCGGAGATGACTTTCCCAATACAAAAGTTCACCGGGCATGACTTTCCCAATACAAAAGTTCACCGGGCATGACTTTCCCAATATAAAAGTTCACCGGAGATGACTTTCCCAATACAAAAGTTCACCGGGCATGACTTTTCCCATACAAAAGTTCACCGGAGATGACTTTCCCAATACAAAAGTTCACCGGAGATGACTTTTCCCATACAAAAGTTCACCGGAGATGACTTTCCCAATACAAAAGTTCACCGGAGATGACTTTTCCCATACAAAAGTTCACCGGAGATGACTTTCCCAATACAAAAGTTCACCGGAGATGACTTTTCCCATACAAAAGTTCACCGGAGATGACTTTCCCAATACAAAAGTTCACCGGAGATGACTTTTCCCATACAAAAGTTCACCGGAGATGACTTTTCCCATACAAAAGTTCACCGGAGATGACTTTCCCATACAAAAGTTCACCGGAGATGACTTTCCCAATACAAAAGTTCACCGGAGATGACTTTTCCCATACAAAAGTTCACCGGAGATGACTTTCCCAATACAAAAGTTCACCGGAGATGACTTTCCCAATACAAAAGTTCACCGGAGATGACTTTCCCAATACAAAAGTTCACCGGGCATGACTTTCCCAATACAAAAGTTCACCGGGCATGACTTTCCCAATATAAAAGTTCACCGGAGATGACTTTCCCAATACAAAAGTTCACCGGGCATGACTTTTCCCATACAAAAGTTCACCGGAGATGACTTTCCCAATACAAAAGTTCACCGGAGATGACTTTTCCCATATAAAAGTTCACCGGAGATGACTTTCCCAATACAAAAGTTCACCGGAGATGACTTTTCCCATACAAAAGTTCACCGGAGATGACTTTTCCCATACAAAAGTTCACCGGAGATGACTTTCCCAATACAAAAGTTCACCGGAGATGACTTTCCCAATACAAAAGTTCACCGGAGATGACTTTTCCCATACAAAAGTTCACCGGAGATGACTTTTCCCATACAAAAGTTCACCGGAGATGACTTTCCCAATACAAAAGTTTACCGGGTATGACTTTCCCAATACAAAAGTTCACCGGAGATGACTTTTCCCATACAAAAGTTCACCGGAGACGACTTTCCCAATACAAAAGTTCACCGGGCATGACTTTTCCCATACAAAAGTTCACCGGAGATGACTTTCCCAATACAAAAGTTCACCGGGCATGACTTTCCCAATACAAAAGTTCACCGGGCATGACTTTTCCAATACAAAAGTTCACCGGGCATGACTTTCCCAATACAAAAGTTCACCGGAGATGACTTTCCCAATACAAAAGTTCACCGGAGATGACTTTTCCCATACAAAAGTTCACCGGAGATGACTTTTCCCATACAAAAGTTCACCGGAGATGACTTTCCCATACAAAAGTTCACCGGAGATGACTTTCCCAATACAAAAGTTCACCGGAGATGACTTTTCCCATACAAAAGTTCACCGGGCATGACTTTCCCAATACAAAAGTTCACCGGGCATGAATTTCCCAATACAAAATTTCACCGGAGATGACTTTCCCAATACAAAAGTTCACCGGAGATGACTTTCCCAATATAAAAGTTCACCGGGCATGACTTTCCCAACACAAAAGTTCACCGGGCACGACTTTCCCAATACAAAAGTTCACCGGAGATGACTTTCCCAATACAAAAGTTCACCGGGCATGACTTTCCCAATACAAAAGTTCACCGGAGATGACTTTTCCCAATACAAAAGTTCACCGGGCATGACTTTCGCAATACAAAAGTTCACCGGAGATGACTTTTCCCATACAAAAGTTCACCGGAGATGAGTTTCCCAACACAAAAGTTCACCGGAGATGACTTTCCCAATACAAAAGTTCACCGGAGATGACTTTCCCAATACAAAAGTTCACCGGAGATGACTTTCCCAATACAAAAGTTCACCGGAGATGACTTTCCCAATATAAAAGTTCACCGGGCATGACTTTCCCAATACAAAAGTTCACCGGGCATGACTTTCCCAATACAAAAGTTCACCGGAGATGACTTTCCCAATATAAAAGTTCACCGGGCATGACTTTCCCAATACAAAAGTTCACCGGGGATGACTTTCCCAATACAAAAGTTCACCGGAGATGACTTTCCCAATATAAAAGTTCACCGGGCATGACTTTCCCAATACAAAAGTTCACCGGGCACGACTTTCCCAATACAAAAGTTCACCGGAGATGACTTTCCCAATACAAAAGTTCACCGGGCACGACTTTCCCAATACAAAAGTTCACCGGAGATGACTTTTCCCATACAAAAGTTCACCGGAGATGACTTTCCCAATACAAAAGTTCACCGGAGATGACTTTCCCAATACAAAAGTTCACCGGAGATGACTTTTCCCATACAAAAGTTCACCGGAGATGACTTTTCCCATACAAAAGTTCACCGGAGATGACTTTTCCCATACAAAAGTTCACCGGGCATGACTTTCCCAATACAAAAGTTCACCGGGCATGACTTTCCCAATACAAAAGTTCACCGGGCATGACTTTCCCAATACAAAAGTTCACCGGAGATGACTTTTCCCATACAAAAGTTCACCGGAGATGACTTTCCCAATACAAAAGTTCACCGGAGATGACTTTCCCAATACAAAAGTTCACCGGAGATGACTTTCCCAATACAAAAGTTCACTGGGCATGACTTTCCCAATACAAAAGTTCACCGGAGATGACTTTTCCCATACAAAAGTTCACCGGAGATGACTTTCCCAATACAAAAGTTCACCGGAGATGACTTTCCCAATATAAAAGTTCACCGGGCATGACTTTCCCAATACAAAAGTTCACCGGGCATGACTTTCCCAATACAAAAGTTCACCGGAGATGACTTTCCCAATATAAAAGTTCACCGGGCATGACTTTCCCAATACAAAAGTTCACCGGAGATGACTTTCCCAATACAAAAGTTCACCGGAGATGACTTTCCCAATACAAAAGTTCACCGGAGATGACTTTCCCAATACAAAAGTTCACCGGGCATGACTTTCCCAATACAAAAGTTCACCGGAGATGACTTTTCCCATACAAAAGTTCGCCGGGCATGACTTTCCCAATACAAAAGTTCACCGGAGATGACTTTTCCCATACAAAAGTTCACCGGGCATGACTTTCCCAATACAAAAGTTCACCGGGCATGACTTTCCCAATACAAAAGTTCACCGGGCATGACTTTCCCAATACAAAAGTTCACCGGAGATGACTTTCCCAATACAAAAGTTCACCGGAGATGACTTTTCACATACAAAAGTTCACCGGAGATGACTTTCCCAATACAAAAGTTCACCGGAGATGACTTTCCCAATACAAAAGTTCACCGGGCATGACTTTCCCAATACAAAAGTTCACCGGAGATGACTTTTCCCATACAAAAGTTCACCGGAGATGACTTTCCCAATACAAAAGTTCACCGGAGATGACTTTCCCAATATAAAAGTTCACCGGGCATGACTTTCCCAATACAAAAGTTCACCGGGCATGACTTTCCCAATACAAAAGTTCACCGGAGATGACTTTCCCAATACAAAAGTTCACCGGAGATGACTTTCCCAATACAAAAGTTCACCGGAGATGACTTTCCCAATATAAAAGTTCACCGGGCATGACTTTCCCAATACAAAAGTTCACCGGGCACGACTTTCCCAATACAAAAGTTCACCGGAGATGACTTTCCCAATACAAAAGTTCACCGGGCACGACTTTCCCAATACAAAAGTTCACCGGAGATGACTTTTCCCATACAAAAGTTCACCGGAGATGACTTTCCCAATACAAAAGTTCACCGGAGATGACTTTTCCCATACAAAAGTTCACCGGAGATGACTTTTCCCATACAAAAGTTCACCGGAGATGACTTTTCCCATACAAAAGTTCACCGGGCATGACTTTCCCAACACAAAAGTTCACCGGGCATGACTTTCCCAATACAAAAGTTCACCGGGCATGACTTTCCCAATACAAAAGTTCACCGGAGATGACTTTTCCCATACAAAAGTTCACCGGAGATGACTTTCCCAATACAAAAGTTCACCGGAGATGACTTTCCCAATACAAAAGTTCACCGGGCATGACTTTCCCAATACAAAAGTTCACCGGGCATGACTTTCCCAATACAAAAGTTCACCGGGCATGACTTTCCCAATACAAAAGTTCACCGGAGATGACTTTTCCCATACAAAAGTTCACGGAGATGACTTTCCCAATACAAAAGTTCACCGGAGATGACTTTTCCCATACAAAAGTTCACCGGGCATGACTTTCCCAATACAAAAGTTCACCGGAGATGACTTTTCCCATACAAAAGTTCACCGGAGATGACTTTCCCAATACAAAAGTTCACCAGAGATGACTTTCCCAATACAAAAGTTCACCGGAGATGACTTTCCCAATACAAAAGTTCACCGGAGATGACTTTCCCAATACAAAAGTTCACCGGAGATGACTTTCCCAATACAAAAGTTCACCGGAGATGACTTTCCCAATACAAAAGTTCACCGGAGATGACTTTTCCCATACAAAAGTTCACCGGAGATGACTTTCCCAATACAAAAGTTCACCGGAGATGACTTTTCCCATACAAAAGTTCACCGGAGATGACTTTCCCAATACAAAAGTTCACCGGAGATGACTTTTCCAATACAAAAGTTCACCGGAGATGACTTTCCCAATACAAAAGTTCACCGGAGATGACTTTCCCAATATAAAAGTTCACCGGGCATGACTTTCCCAATACAAAAGTTCACCGGAGATGACTTTCCCAATACAAAAGTTCACCGGAGATGATTTCTCCCATACAAAAGTTCACCGGAGATGACTTTCCCAATACAAAAGTTCACCGGAGATGACTTTCCCAATACAAAAGTTCACCGGAGATGACTTTCCCAATATAAAAGTTCACCGGGCATGACTTTCCCAATACAAAAGTTCACCGGGCATGACTTTTCCCATACAAAAGTTCACCGGAGATGACTTTCCCAATACAAAAGTTCACCGGAGATGACTTTCCCAATATAAAAGTTCACCGGGCACGACTTTCCCAATACAAAAGTTCACCGGAGATGACTTTCCCAATACAAAAGTTCACCGGGCACGACTTTCCCAATACAAAAGTTCACCGGAGATGACTTTTCCCATACAAAAGTTCACCGGGCATGACTTTCCCAATACAAAAGTTCACCGGAGATGACTTTCCCAATACAAAAGTTCACCGGAGATGACTTTTCCCATACAAAAGTTCACCGGAGATGACTTTCCTAATACAAAAGTTCACCGGAGATGACTTTCCCAATACAAAAGTTCACCGGGCATGACTTTCCCAATACAAAAGTTCACCGGAGATGACTTTTACCATACAAAAGTTCACCGGAGATGACTTTCCCAATACAAAAGTTCACCGGAGATGACTTTCCCAATATAAAAGTTCACCGGGCATGACTTTCCCAATACAAAAGTTCACCGGGCATGACTTTCCCAATACAAAAGTTCACCGGAGATGACTTTCCCAATATAAAAGTTCACCGGGCATGACTTTCCCAATACAAAAGTTCACCGGAGATGACTTTCCCAATACAAAAGTTCACCGGAGATGACTTTCCCAATATAAAAGTTCACCGGGCATGACTTTCCCAATACAAAAGTTCACCGGGCACGACTTTCCCAATACAAAAGTTCACCGGAGATGACTTTCCCAATACAAAAGTTCACCGGGCACGACTTTCCCAATACAAAAGTTCACCGGAGATGACTTTTCCCATACAAAAGTTCACCGGAGATGACTTTCCCAATACAAAAGTTCACCGGAGAAGACTTGTCCCATACAAAAGTTCACCGGAGATGACTTTTCCCATACAAAAGTTCACCGGAGATGACTTTTCCCATACAAAAGTTCACCGGGCATGACTTTCCCAATACAAAAGTTCACCGGGCATGACTTTCCCAATACAAAAGTTCACCGGGCATGACTTTCCCAATACAAAAGTTCACCGGAGATGACTTTTCCCATACAAAAGTTCACCGGAGATGACTTTCCCAATACAAAAGTTCACCGGACTTTCCCAATACAAAAGTTCACCGGAGATGACTTTTCCCATACAAAAGTTCACCGGAGATGACTTTCCAATACAAAAGTTCACCGGAGATGACTTTTCCCATACAAAAGTTCACCGGAGATGACTTTCCCAATACAAAAGTTCACCGGAGATGACTTTTCCAATACAAAAGTTCACCGGAGATGACTTTCCCAATACAAAAGTTCACCGGAGATGACTTTCCCAATATAAAAGTTCACCGGGCATGACTTTCCCAATACAAAAGTTCACCGGAGATGACTTTCCCAATACAAAAGTTCACCGGAGATGATTTCTCCCATACAAAAGTTCACCGGAGATGACTTTCCCAATACAAAAGTTCACCGGAGATGACTTTCCCAATACAAAAGTTCACCGGAGATGACTTTCCCAATATAAAAGTTCACCGGGCATGACTTTCCCAATACTAAAGTTCACCGGGCATGACTTTTCCCATACAAAAGTTCACCGGAGATGACTTTCCCAATACAAAAGTTCACCGGAGATGACTTTCCCAATACAAAAGTTCACCGGGCACGACTTTCCCAATACAAAAGTTCACCGGAGATGACTTTCCCAATACAAAAGTTCACCGGGCACGACTTTCCCAATACAAAAGTTCACCGGAGATGACTTTTCCCATACAAAAGTTCACCGGAGATGACTTTTCCCATACAAAAGTTCACCGGAGATGACTTTTCCCATACAAAAGTTCACCGGAGATGACTTTCCCAATACAAAAGTTCACCGGAGATGACTTTTCCCATACAAAAGTTCACCGGAGATGACTTTCCCAATACAAAAGTTCACCGGGCACGACTTTCCCAATACAAAAGTTCACCGGGCATGACTTTCCCAATACAAAAGTTCACCGGAGATGACTTTTCCCATACAAAAGTTCACCGGAGATGACTTTCCCAATACAAAAGTTCACCGGAGATGACTTTTCCCATACAAAAGTTCACCGGAGATGACTTTCCCAATACAAAAGTTCACCGGAGATGACTTTTCCCATACAAAAGTTCACCGGGCATGACTTTCCCAATACAAAAGTTCACCGGGCATGACTTTCCCAATACAAAAGTTCACTGGAGATGACTTTTCCCATACAAAAGTTCACCGGAGATGACTTTCCCAATACAAAAGTTCACCGGAGATGACTTTTCCCATACAAAAGTTCACCGGAGATGACTTTTCCCATACAAAAGTTCACCGGAGATGACTTTCCCAATACAAAAGTTCACCGGAGATGACTTTCCCAATACAAAAGTTCACCGGAGATGACTTTTCCCATACAAAAGTTCACCGGAGATGACTTTCCCAATACAAAAGTTCACCGGAGATGACTTTTCCCATACAAAAGTTCACCGGAGATGACTTTCGCAATACAAAAGTTCACCGGAGATGACTTTCCCAATACAAAAGTTCACCGGAGATGACTTTTCCCATACAAAAGTTCAACGGAGATGACTTTCCCAATACAAAAGTTCACCGGAGATGACTTTTCCCATACAAAAGTTCACCGGAGATGACTTTCCCAATACAAAAGTTCACCGGGCATGACTTTCCCAATACAAAAGTTCACCGGGCATGACTTTCCCAATACAAAAGTTCACCGGAGATGACTTTTCCCATACAAAAGTTCACCGGAGATGACTTTCCCAATACAAAAGTTCACCGGAGATGACTTTTCCCATACAAAAGTTCACCGGAGATGACTTTCCCAATACAAAAGTACACCGGAGATGACTTTCCCAATACAAATGTTCACCGGAGATGACTTTCCCAATACAAAAGTTCACCGGGCATGACTTTCCCAATACAAAAGTTCACCGGGCATGACTTTCCCAATATAAAAGTTCACCGGAGATGACTTTCCCAATACAAAAGTTCACCGGGCATGACTTTTCCATACAAAAGTTCACCGGAGATGACTTTCCCAATACAAAAGTTCACCGGAGATGACTTTTCCCATACAAGAGTTCACCGGAGATGACTTTCCCAATACAAAAGTTCACCGGAGATGACTTTTCCCATACAAAAGTTCACCGGAGATGACTTTTCCCATACAAAAGTTCACCGGAGATGACTTTCCCATACAAAAGTTCACCGGAGATGACTTTCCCAATACAAAAGTTCACCGGAGATGACTTTTCCCATACAAAAGTTCACCGGAGATGACTTTTCCCATACAAAAGTTCACCGGAGATGACTTTCCCAATACAAAAGTTCACCGGGCATGACTTTCCCAATACAAAAGTTCACCGGAGATGACTTTTCCCATACAAAAGTTCACCGGAGATGACTTTCCCAATACAAAAGTTCACCGGGCATGACTTTTCCCATACAAAAGTTCACCGGAGATGACTTTTCCCATACAAAAGTTCACCGGAGATGACTTTTCCCATACAAAAGTTCACCGGAGATGACTTTCCCAATACAAAAGTTCACCGGAGATGACTTTTCCCAATACAAAAGTTCACCGGCCATGACTTTCCCAATACAAAAGTTCACCGGGCATGACTTTCCCAATACAAAAGTTCACCGGAGATGACTTTCCCAATACAAAAGTTCACCGGAGATGACTTTTCCCATACAAAAGTTCATCGGAGATGACTTTTCCCATACAAAAGTTCACCGGAGATGACTTTCCCATACAAAAGTTCACCGGAGATGACTTTCCCAATACAAAAGTTCACCGGAGATGACTTTTCCCATACAAAAGTTCACCGGAGATGACTTTTCCCAATACAAAAGTTCACCGGAGATGACTTTTCCCATACAAAAGTTCACCGGAGATGACTTTCCCAATACAAAAGTTCACCGGAGATGACTTTTCCCATACAAAAGTTCACCGGGCATGACTTTCCCAATACAAAAGTTCACCGGAGATGACTTTTCCCATACAAAAGTTCACCGGAGATGACTTTCCCAATACAAAAGTTCACCGGAGATGACTTTTCCCAATACAAAAGTTCACCGGAGATGACTTTCCCATACAAAAGTTCACCGGAGATGACTTTCCCAATACAAAAGTTCACCGGAGATGACTTTCCCAATACAAAAGTTCACCGGAGATGACTTTTCCCATACAAAAGTTCACCGGAGATGACTTTCCCAATACAAAAGTTCACCGGAGATGACTTTTCCCATACAAAAGTTCACCGGAGATGACTTTTCCCATACAAAAGTTCACCGGAGATGACTTTCCCAATACAAAAGTTCACCGGAGATGACTTTCCCAATACAAAAGTTCACCGGAGATGACTTTTCCCATACAAAAGTTCACCGGAGATGACTTTCAAAAGTTCACCGGAGATGACTTTCCCATACAAAAGTTCACCGGAGATGACTTTTCCCAATACAAAAGTTCACCGGAGATGACTTTCCCAATACAAAAGTTCACCGGAGATGACTTTTCCCAATACAAAAGTTCACCGGAGATGACTTTCCCAATACAAAAGTTCACCGGAGATGACTTTTCCCAATACAAAAGTTCACCGGAGATGACTTTCCCAATACAAAAGTTCACCGGAGATGACTTTTCCCATACAAAAGTTCACCGGAGATGACTTTCCCAATACAAAAGTTCACCGGAGATGACTTTCCCAATACAAAAGTTCACCGGAGATGACTTTTCCCATACAAAAGTTCACCGGAGATGACTTTTCCCAATACAAAAGTTCACCGGAGATGACTTTCCCAATACAAAAGTTCACCGGAGATGACTTTCCCAATACAAAAGTTCACCGGAGATGACTTTTCCCATACAAAAGTTCACCGGAGATGACTTTCCCAATACAAAAGTTCACCGGAGATGACTTTCCCATACAAAAGTTCACCGAGATGACTTTCCCAATACAAAAGTTCACCGGAGATGACTTTCCCATACAAAAGTTCACCGGAGATGACTTTCCCAATACAAAAGTTCACCGGAGATGACTTTCCCAATACAAAAGTTCACCGGAGCATGACTTTCCCAATACAAAAGTTCACCGGAGATGACTTTCCCAATACAAAAGTTCACCGGAGATGACTTTCCCAATACAAATTCACCGGAGATGACTTCCCAATACAAAAGTTCACGGAGATGACTTTCCCAATACAAAAGTTCACCGGAGATGACTTTCCCAATACAAAAGTTCACCGGAGATGACTTTCCCATACAAAAGTTCACCGGAGATGACTTTCCCAATACAAAAGTTCACCGGGTGACTTTCACGGGCAGACTTTCCCAATACAAAAGTTCACCGAGATGACTTCCCCAATACAAAAGTTCACCGGAGATGACTTTCCCATACATGG